>NC_051213.1:1812535-1825035 GCF_015220715.1 Pygocentrus nattereri
GTTCAGGAGTCGAGCCTCAAGCCAGACGAGCCTCAAGGTCGTTCTGGTCTTCTGGACAAAAACAGGCCTAAACCTCAATTTATAGAAAATAATCTGTCAAAGTATTAATCAGAGAAATATTAATTAGAGGAATATTAATTAGAGGAATATTAATCAGAGAAATCGCAGTTAGATATTTTCCCCAAATCGTTTCATAACAACAGAAGAAACAGGTTCTAAGATCTCTCGTAATAGAGGTCAGTGGGCAGATGCTATAAGGTGGACTTTAAACTCTAGATGTTACATTGTTGGCAAAAAGGGTTCTAGATAGCACCAAAAAAGGGTTCTTCGGGCTCTAACGATAGCAAAACCCTTTTTGGTGCTATATAGAACGCTCTCTATCAAGTTGAACAAGCCTGTCACAAGGCAAAGAACCGTTTAATCATGCGGTGTTCTTTGAGTTTTCATGGTTCTGTATAGAACCGGTTTCTTTGTAGGATGAGACAGACTGAGAGGAGGTCTTACGGAGCTGGTCTTCAGTTTGCTCTTTACAAAACAATAACAATCCGATTTGGTTACTTTTGCTTTACTTAGGCCGACTTTAAACCTTGAAACTGTCCTGCAGCTTTAGCTTGAAACTCACCTGAAATGAGTTGCATGTGTAAAGTGTCCTACAACTCATTTCAAACTCGGCAGCAACCGTTGCAAGAGTCTCAACATCTTGAAACAAGTTTCATGAAACGGCCAATCAGAGTGCAGATTGATTTCACCGGATCAGTGGACAGGAGAATAAAACAGAAGATGGTTGTTTTGATTTGGTGGCTTTCGATGTGAGCTTCACAATGTGAGTCTCTCAAGGCTTTGAGTGCTCAACGTTTCAGTACCCAGCTGTGTTAACTAGCCAGCAGCGCTTACAGCTGTTTAAACAGCTGCTTGTGCCAGTGTTGACTCTTCTTCAGCTGCTGTTACTGTGGTTTACCCTCTTCACACCCCTCCATTTACACAAAGCTGATTCATTTGGGATCCAGAGGAAACCGAGATGCTCCTCAATGACCTTGTGCTTCTAGGACAAAACGAGCGAGACGTCTACAAGCACAGCCATAAAGACTGATCAGACATACGTTTTCAAAAGTGAGACCTACACACAACCAATAAGAAACCCAAAAGTGTAGGAAAGAACCCGAGACAGACAGATAAGGAACGGAGACCGATATCTTGCAGATGACTTCACTGCAGGAGCCATACAGGACATCAGACGTAGGAGATGCTGTTATCTCTAACTAGTGGAGTCCAGAAATAATCCAGATACTTGTGCACAACTTTGTTTTTGAATTGCTTCCAGCCACTGTCAAGTTGCATGGACATTTTGTTGCAGGCAACTCACAGCTTGCAACTAGTTGCGTGAAAGTTTCAAGTGCGAAGCCAGCCTAGGGGTTTTGGCACTGATAGGAATGAAAACCGGAAAAGCGTCTCTAAAGAAAAATGACCGTTACAGATTTACCGCTTAATTAACACCTTTCAAGCGCTTTTTGCAACATTTACTGTCGGAATTCGGCGCCTGCCCATTGACTTCTGTTATACTCGTGTCACAAAGTAATATTTCTTCTCTTTGCTGTGGTAATCAGCCACACAGTACTGATACAACAGATGGAGATCAGCTGTGAGATGGTCCAGACATCTTTACAGTGGTGGTTATGGGAACCAGGCGTCGCCATGACTACAACACAGATGTAGACACTTTATTTACCATCCAGAACCACCAGAGAACCTACATGAGTCTTCTGAGCTTATATGGAATGTTGATGATGGAAAACAGTGGAAAATCTGGAATAATGAGTTTTCTTTGGGGACTATTTTGCCGCACAGCGCCCTGCATGTCTCCCTCCACCATGAATGGAGCTGAAGTTCTCTAAACTCTTATAAAACAGCGTCTCAGTCATCAGGCAGTGAATTCAGAACCAGCTCATGTAGGAACTTTCTGTAGGAGCTTTTAGAGGGACGTCTGGTTCCTATCACCACCACTGTGAGGAGCTTTTAGAGGGACGTCTGGTTCCTATCATCACCACTGTGAACGGTTCTGACTCGGGAAGTTTATCTAGAACGGAGCGTTTCACACCAAACCGCTCAGAACCGCTCTGTTTACATTTGAACCATTTAATTCTGTGAAAAATGTGGACGTCACATGTCGGGCTCTGCTTCAGACGTTCAGATGAAGAGGTCAGATTGATGGGAATTAGTGCTGAATGTAGTTCTGAGGTTGTGCTGCTTATAGCAACACTGAACTCTTACCATGAAGGACATGCATATCGCAGTTAAAGCACTTGCACTGAAGCACTGGAAAAGTGTGTTGGGAAAGTGCAGCATTTCCTAACTCACGGGAATCCAGTGTTTCTCAACCTCATCTCTTGCTTCATTTGTAACATATGATTGATAACCATGAACCTCAGCCTTGGAAGCGTCTGTCTACTGGGCTTCTGTTGTATCTGAAATGACTGTTTTATGGTAAAAGATCATATGTTACATTACAGAAGACGGAGATTAGGATGAAAACGTCTGGATTATTCCTCTAAATGAAGATGTACTCTTGAAGTGGACTCTAAAACCAGCAGTTTTCCCAGCCTTTTTTATTTATTTTCCATTTTGCAGATCAAGTTGATCAGAATATTTGCATCTGACCGACTAAGATGTCGGTCTGTATCATTTGTTATGCCATAATGGTAATTTGCTGAATTATCATTCTGTTCGTGTTATTTCGTCCATATCTGCCAGCCCTGTACTGGATGAATGTTTTGTGGATGTTAGATTAATGTTGGATAAATGTTTTGTGGAAGTTTGTTGTTTCAAAGTGTGTGTGCTTGGTGATGTGTTTGTGTTTTGTATGAAGAAGTTTGTTTATATCCACACATTTGAAATGCAATTCTGCTATCGATCCTGCCAGGCTCCGCCCCCAAACCCATTTTTAATGGTATTGTTGTGAGATACTCTCAGAAACTGTAGAACAGACTCGGTTTATATCACAATACCTACATTTAGAGTCGGTTATTCATTCAGTCTAATGAGAAACTGTAGAACGGACTCGGTTTATATCACAATACCTACATTTAGAGTCGGTTATTCATTCAGTCTAATGAGAAACTGTAGAACGGACTCGGTTTATATCACAATACCTACATTTAGAGTCGGTTATTCATTCAGTCTAATGAGAAACTGTAGAACGGACTCGGTTTATATCACAATACCTACATTTACAGTCAGTTATTCATTCAGTCTAATGAGAAACTGTAGAACGGACTCGGTTTATATCACAATACCTACATTTAGAGTCGGTTATTCATTCAGCCTAATGAGAAACTGTAGAACGGACTCGGTTTATATCACAATACCTACATTTAGAGTCGGTTATTCATTCAGCCTAATGAGAAACTGTAGAACGGACTCGGTTTATATCACAATACCTACATTTAGAGTCAGTTATTCATTCAGCCTAATGAGAAACTGTAGAACAGACTCGGTTTATATCACAATACCTACATTTAGAGTCGGTTATTCATTCAGTCTAATGAGAAACTGTAGAACGGACTCGGTTTATATCACAATACCTACATTTAGAGCCGGTTATTCATTCAGTCTAATGAGAAACTGTAGAACGGACTCGGTTTATATCACAATACCTACATTTAGAGCCGGTTATTCATTCAGTCTAATGAGAAACTGTAGAACGGACTCGGTTTATATCACAATACCTACATTTAGAGCCGGTTATTCATTCAGTCTAATGAGAAACTGTAGAACGGACTCGGTTTATATCACAATACCTACATTTAGAGCCAGTTATTCATTCAGCCTAATGAGAAACTGTAGAACGGACTCGGTTTATATCACAATACCTACATTTAGAGTCGGTTATTCATTCAGTCTAATGAGAAACTGTAGAACGGACTCGGTTTATATCACAATACCTACATTTAGAGTCGGTTATTCATTCAGCCTAATGAGAAACTGTAGAACGGACTCGGTTTATATCACAATACCTACATTTAGAGTCGGTTATTCATTCAGCCTAATGAGAAACTGTAGAACGGACTCGGTTTATATCACAATACCTACATTTAGAGTCGGTTATTCATTCAGCCTAATGAGAAACTGTAGAACGGACTTGGTTTATATCACAATACCTACATTTAGACTCGGTTATTCATTCAGTCTAATGAGAAACTGTAGAACGGACTCGGTTTATATCACAATACCTACATTTAGAGACGGTTATTCATTCAGTCTAATGAGAAACTGTAGAACGGACTCGGTTTATATCACAATACCTACATTTAGACTCGGTTATTCATTCAGTCTAATGAGAAACTGTAGAACGGACTCGGTTTATATCACAATACCTACATTTAGAGTCGGTTATTCATTCAGTCTAATGAGAAACTGTAGAACGGACTCGGTTTATATCACAATACCTACATTTAGAGTCGGTTATTCATTCAGTCTAATGAGAAACTGTAGAACGGACTCGGTTTATATCACAATACCTACATTTAGAGTCGGTTATTCATTCAGTCTAATGAGAAACTGTAGAACGGACTCGGTTTATATCACAATACCTACATTTAGAGTCGGTTATTCATTCAGTCTAATGAGAAACTGTAGAACGGACTCGGTTTATATCACAATACCTACATTTAGAGTCGGTTATTCATTCAGTCTAATGAGAAACTGTAGAACGGACTCGGTTTATATCACAATACCTACATTTAGAGTCGGTTATTCATTCAGTCTAATGAGAAACTGTAGAACGGACTCGGTTTATATCACAATACCTACATTTAGAGTCAGTTATTCATTCAGCCTAATGAGAAACTGTAGAACGGACTCGGTTTATATCACAATACCTACATTTAGAGTCGGTTATTCATTCAGTCTAATGAGAAACTGTAGAACGGACTCGGTTTATATCACAATACCTACATTTAGAGCTGGTTATTCATTCAGCCTAATGAGAAACTGTAGAACGGACTCGGTTTATATCACAATACCTACATTTAGAGTCGGTTATTCATTCAGTCTAATGAGAAACTGTAGAACGGACTCGGTTTATATCACAATACCTACATTTAGAGTCGGTTATTCATTCAGCCTAATGAGAAACTGAAGAACGGACTCGGTTTATATCACAATACCTACATTTAGAGTCGGTTATTCATTCAGTCTAATGAGAAACTGTAGAACGGACTCGGTTTATATCACAATACCTACATTTAGAGTCGGTTATTCATTCAGCCTAATGAGAAACTGTAGAACGGACTCGGTTTATATCACAATACCTACATTTAGAGTCGGTTATTCATTCAGTCTAATGAGAAACTGTAGAACGGACTCGGTTTATATCACAATACCTACATTTAGAGTCGGTTATTCATTCAGTCTAATGAGAAACTGTAGAACGGACTCGGTTTATATCACAATACCTACATTTAGACTCGGTTATTCATTCAGTCTAATGAGAAACTGTAGAACGGACTCGGTTTATATCACAATACCTACATTTAGATTACATTTGTTTACGTTAGTTGTACAGTTTCTGTAAATCTTGTGCAGCCTAGCAACAGTATCTATGAAATGATGCAGTTGTGGGCGGAGTCTGGACAGATCACTGATTGATGCAGGTCTGTGTGTGTGATGTGTTGGTGGGTTAGTAAAGAAATATGGTTGAAAATGAATACATTCATCCAAAAGTCTTAATGACTGTAAATGTTGTGGGTCTTGATCTGGGAGCAATGTTAGTGTCAATAATAATAATAATAATAATAATAATAATAATAATAATAATGCAGTATTCCAATCTTCCTTTGTTTGTCTTTCTCCCTCACATCCCTCTGGCTGTCACATCCTGCACTCCCTCTTTCTCCTCTCTCACTGAGGCAGGTGTTTGAGCTCCTCAGACCGGGCAGTATTATCATTGTATACGTGCTGTATCATTAACTAAGCATATGAATCTATATGGTAAGTGTCAATAAAGAAATGTACATACAAGTGCTGCTTCACTGTGTGTCTACATCCGCAGTAGAACCCACTACCTTCTACTTTTCAAAGTAAAAGCCTTAGGGTGACCGGTGCGACTGGGCTTAGGTTTTAAGAGGTGTAGTTTATGTTAAGGGGCTTATACTGTACATGGTAGGGATGCAGTAATGGACTCGTCCTCATCAGCCGATATTCTGAGTCCAGGAGAGAAAAAGATCACAATTTTTTTTCTTCTTCAGTTTAAAATCGGTTGATCTTGTGTAACGTGCTGTTCATCCCTGAACGTGACCTATTCTTTTATAAGAAATGTGGGTAATTAATAAATGTTTTAGATAAGACGCACTAGACGAGCGTTTCATAATCAACTGTATTCTTCTCATTCATTCCAGGCCGACAGATCGAAGTGTAACTGTTCACTGTGGAAATCTTGGCCATCACACTATCATCACTAAATCACCAAAATATCACACTTTTTCTTCTTAGCCTCTGTTAAATCTGAATTAAGTCTGAATTATATCTGATGAAGTATGTTTGCCGGAGAAACTGGTGAGAAGCGCAGCAGAATTAACCAAAGCTCTCCTGCACAGGGCTTTTATTCTGACGTGCCGTCACATTTTGTTGTGAGGGGCTTTTATTCTGATGTGCTGTGAAATAGAAACAGTGTTGACAGTTGATTAGTCATGCCTGGCCGATACCTGATAATATTCTGCTGTATTGAATTCACATCACTGCCGGGCGAAATTGTCCAAAATCTCTTGGTGCTGAAGCTTTAAGAGTTCCTTTCACTGGAACTAAGGGGCCGAGCCCAACTCCTGAAAAACACCCCCACACCATGATCCCCCCTCCACCAAACTTTACACTCACAATGCAGTCAGACAAGTACCGTCTCCTGGCAACCGCCAAACCCAGACTCGTCCATCGGATTTCCAGACGGAGAAGCGTGATTGGTCACTCCAGAGAACTCGTCTCCACTGCTCTAGAGTCCAGTGGCGGCGCTTTACTCCACTGCATTCCACGCTTTGCATTGCGCTTGGTGATGTAAGGCTTGGATGCAGCTGCTCGGCCATGGAAACCCATTCCATGAAGCTCTCTACGCTGTTCCTGAGCTGATCTGAAGGCCACATGAAGTTTGGAGGTCTGTAGTGATTGACTCTGCAGAAAGTCGGTGACCTCTGCGCACTATGCCCCTCAGCATCCGCTGACCGCTCTGTCATTTTACGTGGCCGACCACTTCGTGGCTGAGTTGCTGTCGTTCCCAATCGCTTCCACTTTGTTATAATCCCACTGACAGTGGACTGTGGAATATTTAGTAGTGAGGAAATTTCACGACTGGACTTGCTGCACAGGTGGCGTCCGATCACGGCACCACGCTGGAATTCACTGAGCTCCTGAGAGCGACCCATTCTTTCACTAATGTCTGTAGAAGCAGTCTGCAGGCCTAGGGGCTCGGCTTTATACACCTGTGGCCATGGAAGTGACTGGAACACCTGAGTTCAGGTATCTGGATGGGGGAGTGAAGGCTGTATGTGACTGAGTGGTGACATCACAAAAATAGGCTCCTTTTGCTTTTTGACTTTACGGACTAGAACTTTAACAGTGTTTACGTACTAATATTTCAGAATGAGAGCGATGCAGTTTTCTGTGATACGGGCGTTTTAATAGTTCGTTCTCATCAGTACTGAGTAGTACGTGTGTGTGAATGTGAGTGATCCTCTGTGCCCCCCGCGGCCCCCCAGTGATCAGCAGGAAGGAAAGCAGAACCTGCTGTGTGTTTCATTCATGCTGCAGTGACTCGTTTGTCTGGTTCATATATAATTCAGGCCACCGCGGCTGATTGAGTTTACACTCAGGACAAAGAGGCTCTGCGTGCAGACGGACTGAGGAGAACCTGATAGTGGAACCAAGCTGAAGAACACGCTGACTGTCCATCTGTATATACGGGTCAATGACAAATAAGGTTTTCAGCATCACAGTTTTAATAAAAGACTCATTAAAAAAGACATGATGCACATTTTATATCTACATACACCCTCCCAAAAAGATGGTTCTTTAAGGGCTCTTTAGTAAAGGAAATGGTTCTATATAGAACCATGAGCACTCAAAGAACACTTTGCATCATGAAATGGTTCTTCAGATTGATGGAGAATGTGTTGTATATGGTTCTATGTAGCACCAAACAGGGTTCTTCTATTGTTGGAGGCTTCATATTGTAACAATAGCAGAACCATTTTTGGTTCTATATAGAATAATTTAGTAAAGAACCATCATCTGCTGCTGCACAGTTTGCGTTGGTCATCCTCCTTCATCAGTGGTCACAGGACACTGCCCACAGGACGCCGCCCACAGGACACTGTTGGCTGGATATTTTTGGTTGGTGGACTGTTCTCAGTCCAGCAGCGACACTGAGGTGTTTAAAAACTCCAGCAGCACTGCTGAGTCTGATCCACTCAGACCAGCGCAACACACACTAACACACCACCACCACGTCAGTGTTACTGCAGTGCTGAGAATGACCCACCACCCAAACAGTACCTGCTCTGTGAGGGTCCATGGGGGTCCTGACCACTGAAGAACAGGGTAACAGAGTATCAGAGAAACAGATGGACTACAGTCTGTAACTGTAGAACTACAGAGAGCAGCTATACAGTAAGTGGAGCTGATAAAGTGGACAGTGAGTGTAGAAACGAGGAGGTGGTCAGAATGTTAAGCCTGACCGGTCTACACTGATTTACTACTACAACTGATTGTTGTTTGTATCACTGTGCAGGAGAAGCGGCTGACAGTGTTCCATTGTACTGGTATGGTAACAGTTCAGTCGAATGGAACCGGATTGAATCCAGTTTATTAGCGATGACTGAACAACTCCACACAGTTTGAGACGAGTATACAGTGATTTAGACCTGCAGTCAGTGTGTCTAAATCCTTCCATCCGCTCTGAAGTCGTGTCACTTTGTAGTTGCTGTCATGTTCAAATAAGGAATAATAAGGAACCCTGGATCTCAACATCTTCAAAAAAATGGCTCATTTCCAGAGGTGAAGTGCACAAACCCTGTACTTGAGTTAAAGACCCCCAAGGTAAAATATTCCTCCAGTAAAAGTAGAAGTTCCTCCCTTTAGACCTCCACTTGAGTAAAAGTACTAAAGTATTTCCCTTCAAATGTACTTAAGTATAAAGTAAAAGTACTAAAAGAGGAATTCTGGCTCTGATGTCCTGTTATCATTTTTATAACCAGACTGGCTTCATGAACTCATTTCAGGTGAAAGTCCTCCAGCGTCTCTCTTGGTAAACCAGTCTTTTAATAGAAGGTCATTAATTAGTGACGCTGACGTCTATTAAAATGATCAGAAGCACAAAACACTGAAGGTAAACAGTTTCCATCAGGGAGAACCGAGTGGCTCTGAAATCACTTTTTACACACAAGCAAAGTTTCAGTTTCAGATTTATTTACAACTTAGTTCCAAGTTTAAGTTGAATAAAAACTGGCTTTAAACTCAGGATCACAGATGAGCTCCTTTACTATGTTGATCTGTAGGCGTCTGTTCATAAACATAAACCAGCCCAAACTCATTTACTATAAAATGAAATGGTGTTTGTAGAAATTCAGAAAAAAGCCGCGTCAGTCTCGACTGCATATGTGGACATATTTCTATATTGAGCTCTATTTACACAAAGTTAGGTTAGTTCATCATTTATGTTGAACAGACTCTCCCAAAGTTTTACGCTGCTGCGCTGACGTTGAACCGCGTGCTGCACTGGGTCGGTATGACCAACAGGTCAAAACCAGCTCTAAACAAAGTGACCGCTGGGCCCTGATTGGTGCTCTGGCTTTGCGCTTCTTTCGTTTTGACATGTTACGTTTTTATACACACAGAAACCAAAAGGAACGACAGATTTCTCAAAATGTAGGAGGAAAAAGTCGGATATTAGACTCTGAAATGTAGTGGAGTGAAAGGAGAAAGTCGCCCAGAACGGAGAAACTTCAGTACAGATACACCAAAAATACTAAAGTACAGAAACCAATTACATTTACTCAGGTACTCAGTTACTGTCCAGCACTACTTGTGAAGGCGGTGATTCATCACAACTCAAAATAAACCCTTTAATTGCTTTTATATTATTTGTTTTTGCCTGGTTAAAAATCTGTTAACAGCGCCGAACAGACGTTAAAGCCTGTAAACGGTGGAAAAGCAGCTCATCTCACCTTTTTCTCCTCCGTCTGGCTCTAATAATGAAGCTGAGAGCTGATCAGAGTTAATGATCTTCTCAGCGAAGCTCGTTCTGCTCGTTAGTTTGTGCTGATGATTCAGTGATTCAGTCACGTGACGTTACTGAGTAGGAGGAGCTCATGAGGGGTCAGTTCAGGAGCCGGTTCATCACATTAATGACAGATTTGAGTCTGAGAGACCGGATCTGAGCAGAAAATCAGCAAAAGTGTCTCAGGTCGGATTTGAAAGATCAGATCTGAGTCTCATCAGGCCAAAAAACAGATTTGTACCACTTCAGCCTGGAGATGTGGACGTAGCCTTAGACACATAATCAGAGAACGTTCTGAACGAAGTCACTCGACAGTGGGGGGCCGTCCTACCCACCCTGAGACAGTGAGGACAACTGTGCTGTCTTGGACTCCCGGACATGAACAGCTGTAGCATCACTAGGGATCCAACTCATGAACACTTAGATGGTCACGCCACTCAGGAGATCGGGGGGAGCCGGCTGGGCTGCTCAGGAGTTCAGGAGCTGCGTGACGGCAGGGTCGGCAAGCAACCATAGACCACAGACACTGTCGGGACTCAGAGCTCCCCGTCCTCCACTCCAAAGTCCCAGACGATGTGGAAAACCGTTACTAATGAATTAAAGTTTAAAGTCCTCATTCATTTTGAGTGATGGGCCAGTTGCTAGGCCAGGTGCCTCTACCATCAAGGATTTCTTTCATGCCCTGCACTACCTGCTTCTCTCTGCTCCATATATGGAGCGTTAGGCCTGCTCTTCTGCTACATGGATCAGTTTGTCTCAGTTAAATGCTGATAACTCTGTCTTTTAATACTTTAATACTCTTTAATACAGGGCAGTCGTGGGCTGGAGGTCAAGGAACCAGCCTCGTGACCGGAAGGTCGCCGGTTCAATCCCCACAGCCGACAGTCCATGATTGAGGTGTCCTTGAGCAAGACATCTAACCCCCAACTGCTCCCCGGGCGCTGCGGATCGGGCTGCCCACCGCTCTGGACAAGTGTGCTCACTGCCCCCTAGTGTGTGTGTTCACTAGTGTGTGTGTGGTGTTTCACTGCAGGGATGGGTTAAATGCGGAGGTGGAATTTCCCCGTTGTGGGACTAATAAGGGTCACTTAATCTTAATCTTTCCAAGTTGATAGTTACTAGAAAACTTTTATAAAATGGTGATTTAAGGACATATTTCTTCAAAAATCACGACGACACCCAGGCAAACGGTACCGCTGAGGTACCGACAGGTTACAGGGCTGCACATACAATGTGGGACACAGGTGAAAATAACTTTTAAACTATGAATTTTAACATGAAATGAACCAAATACCGTTGTATTCGTGGCGTCACTGGAATTCTAATGAATATATTTCATGTATTTGATGGAGACTCTGTGTCAGTGAGGTGCGACAGCCCCAGATGACCATAATAAAGGAGGACCCAGACATTTAGAGCGTGTAAAAGGTGACGGGACATAAACTGAACTCTGTTGATGGAAAATGCCAGAAATAAACTCGTTTTTGCGAGAAGTCGCTCATCGTTGGCGGTAATCCCTCCGCAGACGGGCTGTGTGATGTAGATGCCTGCAGATCGCGGCTGTGTTTCCTTTATTTGCTTTCACTATGAGAGCGCAGGATGTGTGCAGGGGCTGTGAAACTGTGAAGGCCGCTCTGTGGACCGTACACCCTCCGTAAACCTGCTCTGATCTGTGACGTTTGTGCTCGTCTGGCGGCTCATCTGAGCGTTTAGAACCTCACTGTGGCACACAGAGGAACAGGCCTGTCCGGGTTCTGAAAATACCCCTTAACGTTACTGACCATGAGTAACAAAGGCGAGGAACACCTGCACTCTTAACACACAGGTGCCAAAAAGGGTTCTTTCTCATGGTGCCAATGGCTGGTTCCTTAGAACCATTTCTGTATATGAGGCGTCTGAGTGTGAGGAACCCCTTTTCACGGTCAACCTGAAACCAATTTCTACCTGCATTTGAGGTCACTTAAACGTCATCCTTTAGTTCTGCAAGGGTTCTTTAGTAAAAGCAGTGGCAGCCAGATCATAAATATTAGGACCGTTTCCAATTTCTTTACAGCCAAACTGGCCAGTGAACGGATTTTGGCCACAAAGTTCACACGGTCAACATACAATATTGACTCTCTAATGTTTCAGACTTTTTTTAAGTTTTAAATTAGTTGTCTATTTAAATAATGTGTATCTAATAAAGTGTTGTATTGATAGTACACTATATGGTCAAAAGCATGTAGTGAATATGAAGTTCACG
>NC_051213.1:1835035-1840035 GCF_015220715.1 Pygocentrus nattereri
GCTGTATATGGTTCTGTATAGAACCCGTTTTCAAAATGGTTCTATGTAGCACCAGAAAGGGTTCTTCTGTTGTATACAAGCCTGACATCACAACAGTTGAAGAAATCTTTTTGGTGCTATATAGAACCGCATGCAGCACATTCTCCACCAGTCGAAAGAACCATTTAAGCATGAACTGGTTCAGTATAGAATTCATGGTTCTGAAAAGAACCGTTCTGTTTACTAAAGAACCGTCTTTGTAAGTGTAATGTACAGATATCTAGTACAATTCACTTTGACATCTAGGAGGTGGATGTAGATATGTAGTATGAACTGTATAGATTAATAAATGCACTGTACTAGATATCTGTCTGTCTGTCTGTCTATAATGTGTATGTATGTGTGTGTGTGTGTGTGTGTGTGTGTGTGTGTAATATTTATTTATATATATATACACACACACACACACACACATACATACACATTATTTATGCATTGTACTAGATATCAAGTTTGGTGTGTGTATATATACAAATGTACACACATTTTACTGAATACCTAGTGGATAAATAGATGTCCAGGCACTGTACTAGACATCCAGGATTTAAATAGATGTCCATGCACTGTACTAGACATCCAGGATTTAAATAGATGTCCATGCATTGTACTAGACATCCAGGGTTTAAATAGATGTCCATGCACTGTACTAGACATCCAGGGTTTAAATAGATGTCCATGCACTGTACTAGACATCCAGGGTTTAAATAGATGTCCAGGCACTGTACTAGACATCCAGGGTTTAAATAGATGTCCAGGCACTGTACTAGACATCCAGGGTATAAATAGATGTCCAGGCACTGTACTAGACATCCAGGGTATAAATAGATGTCCAGGCACTGTACTAGACATCAGGGGTTTAAATAGATGTCCAGGCACTGTACTAGACATCCAGGGTTTAAATAGATGTCCATGCACTGTACTAGACATCAGGGGTTTAAATAGATGTCCAGGCACTGTACTAGACATCCAGGGTTTAAATAGATGTCCAGGCACTGTACTAGACATCCAGGGTATAAATAGATGTCCAGGCACTGTACTAGACATCCAGGGTTTAAATAGACATCCAGGGTTTAAATAGATGTCCAGGCACTGTAGTAGATTTTGTATATTATATAATGTAATGTAATATAATATTACACACACACACACAAGGTTTATACATGAGCTGTTCTAGATAGTGTGTAGCTCACATATACAGCTGTGGGCTGGCAACCACAGCGCTGCACCAGTGTGTGAACTTCCAGTCTGATTACTGAAGAACTGCACCGGCGTTCCTCAGACGTGGTCCATCAGCCGAGACCAGTTTGGGTCTGAAGTCGGGTTTGAGTCGTTTAGGCGGCCCTGCAGGTTTCAGATCCTCTCTTTCTCAGTTCAACGCTTCCAGGCTTCTTTCCCTCGCTCCCAGTCCAGTTTCCTTCATTTCCTTCGTTCATCATTTTCTGGTCCGTTAGTTTAGTAAATAGTTTTAACAGTAATATGTAAATAAGGCTGGTTGTGCTGATGTAAACAATCTACAGCGGTGGCCACGTTTTCAACAAGACCAATTTATATTCAGCTGATTCGTTCATTTCTTGTCTCTCAGCGCGTGGGATATTTGTCCCCGTTCATTTTTCAAAATAAAAGTCACTTGTGCATAAATCAGTCAGTGTACATTTAAAACCTGTGTGAGGAGATGAAAAACTAGCTAGATCTTGTGTGGAGTAATCTGGGTGCTCCGAGCGTGGCCCAGCAGTGGCGGGGAGCGCTGACCGGATGATGCCACCCATATATCGTTGCTGTCGGAAGAAAACCTTGTATCTCCATTTTTGGCATTTTTCAGTTTTTGGCATAATTTGAAAGTGTCTGTTACTCTTTACATTGTTTGTAAATTTTATGATGAGAGTCCTAAAAGAACCAACCCAAAATGGCATTGGAAAAGTTCTGGTTCCATTGACTTCCATTAAAAGTAAAGTAGGTTTTTTGCTTCTCCTGTAAAGTTACTATTTTGGAGATACGAGGTTGTATTTTTAATGCCCCCCCCCCACCCCCCAAAAAAAAAAATTGAAGTCAGCAAATACTTAAGAGAAAATGCGGCATGGAAACATTAACGTGTGTCTCTGTGGACGAGTGTCACCTTATCTTCACTTCCATCAACACGATATGGAGTTTGACCGGGGCGCACAAACTTTTGCACATGACTGTATGTCATGCAGCGTCAGGCGCCACGTGACCAAAGCGTGTTAGAGATACTGAAGCACAGCTTGAAGGCGGTGTGATGATTTAGGTTTTCCAGTTAGCACCATGCTAATAGCTAACACGCTTAGCTGCATTAGCCTCGTAGCTCCAGCGCTAAAACCGAAGGAGCGGAAGTTCAGAGGCCGGACGTCTCGGCTGGTCCAGCACAGCCGGATAAGAGGGGTTTTTACTGTAACTGTGGCTTTAACTGTCTTTATTGTGACAGCCAGGAGGATTGAGGGGGGGAGGGCAGTCTAATCAGCAGGCCGCCCGCAGTGGACGGTCATTAGGAGACACAGGATGTTTACACTGTACAGTAATCAATAGCAGCCTGTCTGCGGCCTGACACAGTTATTACATCATCGCCTGATCACAATGATCTAATCTGACCGCAGTGGTTTTACACACCCTGCTAGAAACAACACAGAACCAAATAAAAGGTTCTGCTGGTTCCGGGTGGCGTCCGATAATCCTGAATGGTATTGTGTGTTTGTCCTAATGGGGTGACATCCCAGTGTTAAGGTCTACCCAGGCGCGTGTGATGGTGTCCTACCGGGATCTAAAGGGTCCTATGGAAAACTAGTGGTCTCTGTCTCTGACCGTTAAGCCAGTTCCCTTTAGAAAGGAGAACCCTCGGGCTTTAATCCTAAAGGCTGTAGTGGTCTGTTTTCAGCAGGGTGGTCATTAGATTGCAGTCATGTTTTATAAGCTAGCACGGTGTGAGCTGGATGTGTTTGCATCAGTTGGCTTAAGCCACATAAATAGCCAAATAAATGTAAATAAATGTAAATAATTTTCTTACGTTGAACTTTTTTCTTCTCCTAACCTACAGTTCTAACTCTTTAAAGATGCGGGAAACGCAGAGTACGATGTTAAATGTTTGTATGTGTGAGTTTTTATATTAAACATCCAGCAAAGCTTCAATGATAAATATAAGATATAAATGGGATAAAACAGCTGAAAAAGCGCTGATCAGACCCGTCTGAGAACTGTGTGGGTGTGACTGATGAGCTTGATTGACAGCTGTCTGTACGACACTCCTAACTCCGCCCCTCATACAGAACTGACATCATTATCCAGCTTTTCTGTGATGCTAACTGGATGGAGTGGAGCAAGTACAGACGAGCAGACGGACGAATAAACACTGAGTGCGTTTACATTAACTTAATAATCCCATAACTGCAGAAAATCAGATTTTGTCAGTAATCTGATCAGCACGTTTTCTTGCACTTGGGTAAACAGATAATGGGGAAACTCCAGGTCCAGGTTTCCCCATTATCTGATTACTGTCTGACTCATGTAGACCTGGAGTTTCCCCGTTATCTGATTACTGTCTGACTCATGTAGACCTGGAGTTTCCCCGTTATCTGATCACTGTCTGACTCCTGTAGACCTGGAGTTTCCCCATTATCTGATTACTGTCTGACTCCTGTAGACCTGGAGTTTCCCCATTATCTGATTACTGTCTGACTCCTGTAGACCTGGAGTTTCCCCATTATCTGATTACTGTCTGACTCATGTAGACCTGGAGTTTCTCCATTATCTGATTACTGTCTGACTCCTGTAGACCTGGAGTTTCCCCATTATCTGATTACTGTCTGACTCATGTAGACCTGGAGTTTCCCCATTATCTGATTACTGTCTGACTCATGTAGACCTGGAGTTTCCCCATTATCTGATTACTGTCTGACTCATGTAGACCTGGAGTTTCCCCATTATCTGATTACTGTCTGACTCATGTAGATCTGGAGTTTCTCCATTATCTGATTACTGTCTGACTCCTGTAGACCTGGAGTTTCCCCATTATCTGATTACTGTCTGACTCCTGTAGACCTGGAGTTTCCCCATTATCTGATTACTGTCTGACTCCTGTAGACCTGGAGTTTCCCCATTATCTGATTACTGTCTGACTCCTGTAGATCTGGAGTTTCCCCGTTATCTGATTACTGTCTGACTCGTGTAGACCTGGAGTTTCCTCGTTATCTGATTACTGTCTGACTCGTGTAGACCTGGAGTTTCCCCGTTATCTGATTACTGTCTGACTCCTGTAGACCTGGAGTTTCCCCGTTATCTGATTACTGTCTGACTCCTGTAGACCTGGAGTTTCCCCATTATCTGATTACTGTCTGACTCCTGTAGACCTGGAGTTTCCCCATTATCTGATTACTGTCTGACTCCTGTAGACCTGGAGTTTCCCCATTATCTGATTACTGTCTGACTCCTGTAGACCTGGAGTTTCCCCATTATCTGATTACTGTCTGACTCCTGTAGACCTGGAGTTTCCCCATTATCTGATAACTGTCTGACTCCTGTAGACCTGGAGTTTCCCCATTATCTGATTACTGTCTGACTGATGTAGACCTGGAGTTTCCCCGTTATCTGATTACTGTCTGACTCATGTAGACCTGGAGTTTCCCCGTTATCTGATTACTGTCTGACTCATGTAGACCTGGAGTTTCCCCGTTATCTGATTACTGTCTGACTCCTGTAGACCTGGAGTTTCCCCGTTATCTGATTACTGTCTGACTCCTGTAGACCTGGAGTTTCCCCGTTATCTGATTACTGTCTGACTCCTGTAGACCTGGAGTTTCTCCGTTATCTGATTACTGTCTGACTCCTGTAGACCTGGAGTTTCTCCGTTATCTGATTACTGTCTGACTCCTGTAGACCTGGAGTTTCTCCGTTATCTGATTACTGTCTGACTCCTGTAGACCTGGAGTTTCTCCGTTATCTGATTACTGTCTGAC
>NC_051213.1:1845035-1862535 GCF_015220715.1 Pygocentrus nattereri
CAACCTTAAAAAGCTTCGCTCCACACGTGAGACACTTTCTGCCACTTTTATTTGTTAACTGTATGAATTTTCCTCTTTCGTGCTCTATTTTCATTGGTTGTTGCAGGAATCTGTTCAGATTGAGTCGTTGATGGGTTTACGCTATATTACACTCAGTCGGGTCAAAAATATTAGACGTTTGATAAACTCTGTCTGAAATGAGATCAGGAGGCAGTAAATCAGAGTCAGCGCCCCTCAAACCCGACTCGACTCTCTCTCCAACTGTCGACTACAACTGACCCAAAAATCTGAAGACCAGAGCCGACCATCGGGGCTAAAATCGGGGTAACCCTGACTTTATGGAGAGGACATTTTTAAATCATCCAAGAGTAGCAAAGAAGCACAAACGGAGGCAGGAGAGCAAAAAGTTACACTACAAAAAGCTAACAGCGTCTTTTTTGGCAGATACAGCATTATAGCCAATATATCATAATAAAAATGATGTAGTTAATTAATCTTTTAATATTCTTCCAACCATCGCCGAATGAGAAATGTTACATATTTTGACTTGATTTAAGATTATTTCATAATTTCTAGACATTTTTTGCATCATAGACGTTTGCGCCACTCAGGAGCCCACTGATTTAACGATGTGGATCCAGGGGGCGCTATTCCTGGCCTCCACCCAGAGCCCTAGCATCACTAAATCCCCTCTGGTGACTGAAAATACTCAGCTAACTCCTGGTTTGTGCTGTAGTGAGTGAACCGTTAGACTTCTCTCTCCCTCTCCATATAGAGTAAAAGATGCACAGCGCCACCTGGTGGACTGAAGTAGAAGAGGTTAAAGTTCAAGCCTTTTTTGCTGATAACAGTTTGGAACAAAGTGACCGTCATTAATCAAAATATCTGGAACGCACTTTATAGTATTCGCTAGTTATCTGATGGGGTTTATTCGCTGAGGTCTCTCTCTCTCTCCGTAGCTCTGGGCGCGGCGTACGGCACGGCGAAGAGCGGCACAGGCATCGCCGCCATGTCTGTAATGCGTCCCGAGCTGATCATGAAGTCCATCATCCCGGTGGTCATGGCTGGTATTATCGCCATCTATGGGCTGGTGGTGGCAGTGCTGATCGCCAACAGCATCTCACCCACAGTCACTCTGTACAAGTGAGTACAGACGCACCCATTCAGCTGCAGCTGTTTGCTCCCACTCAGCTTAGGTTGAAAATGGTTATGTAAACGTTAATTACTACTTTAGATTATGACTTAATCAGGAATTATGACGTTTTGGAATATGAAACTAAAAATTCCTCTCTCTCTGTAGGAGTTTCCTCCAACTCGGAGCCGGACTCAGCGTGGGTCTGAGCGGATTAGCGGCTGGTTTCGCGATCGGGATTGTGGGCGACGCGGGGGTCCGTGGGACCGCCCAGCAGCCGCGACTCTTCGTCGGGATGATCCTCATCCTGATCTTCGCCGAGGTTCTGGGGCTTTACGGCCTCATCGTGGCCCTTATCCTCTCCACCAAATAAACTACAGCTCCCAGCATGCACTGCAGAATCGGGAAGTGTGGGTGGGGGAGGTGGGGGAGGTGGGGGAGGTGGGTGAGGTTGGGGAACAACAACGGAGATAAAATAAGAAAAGAGTGAAGAGAATCGGGATAGAAATCATCACTGTCATAAGAAAACCTCGTATCTCCAAACCGGTAACTTTAAAGGGAAAAAAAAAACAACGGTTTACTTTTTAAACTTCGTAAAGGTTTCCTAATCATTGTGTTAACACATCGTTAGAGGACGGCTGCTGCCTACGAACGATGTCAGATGTTTTCTTAGTAGAACAAACCAACTGTCTCAGTGCTGAATCTGTCATCGGGAAGTAGTGAGTTCGCTTCCCTGTGATGCCACAGCCATCCGTAATGCTGCGCTCCCGTGTTTGCGGTAGGCGGCGACAGCAAACAAGATATTCGGTTGCTTTCAATGAAGCCGCAACGGAAAATTATACCATCGCCAGCACCTTCACTCAGGAATTACATTTTCCCAACTGCTGCCGTCGACCGCAGCGGTGGAATAAAACGGATGTTGATTTGTTTGGGAGCCATGGACGCCGAACGTCTTATTGAATTCCAGACAAACTCAGTATTATACAACAAAAATAAGGGAACAGAGCGCCACCTGCCTTCTCCACCTTAAATAAACCACTCTGGTACACGGGTACAGCTCTCCTCTGATAATCAGCCATGGTCATCGATAACTTGGTCACCATGGCAACGTCTATATGAGTACTATGAGGTGCAAAATGACGTGATTTTAACGCAAATGTGAACACAGCATAAACAGGAGTCCGAGATCATAGCTGTCCAGCTGTCCATAGCTCTCTGGCTCGGTAGGGTGGTCCCCCAACCACCCCCCCCCCATCACTCAGCAGTTTGGGATGATGTGGTAGAACTTCACATGTCTCAGAGGAAGAGGAACATGCTGGACCTCATCCTGCCAGCTTGGTAGCATCATATAAAGTAGAAACGGGTGGAACTGGACACGAATTAATTGTGGAGGAGAAAAATTGGGTTAAACATGGATGGAAAATCATCCCCGTCATACGAAAATATCACATCTAGTAAAGAAAAAAAGGATTTATTACATAAGAAATGTTCTATTTTTATGAAACGTCACCATAAATTGCGAAAATAAAAAGTTTCTTTTGGTTTGTTTGTTATGAAACGTTAACAAAGGCAGTTAAATTCCTGGCGCTGCCCCAGCCATCCGTAAGTTGGAGTCCAGTAGGTCATAGCTTTCTCTCCCCTCAGCACAGTGCTAGTCAGTGTGGCTGACTGTAAGTTGGCGTGACAGAATTAACCTCCCATAAAAATAAAACTATACATTTCTATTTTTTCTATGTTATTAAGTGAAAACACATCGTTGAAAAAGGGGCAGCTGTTTTCACACATTGGGGGGGGGAAAACGGATAAAAAAAACTGAATAAACGTGTTTACGAAGTTTTCTAGCGACAGTGATGATGAATATAAGAGAACGAGCTTGTGTGTCAGTTTCATCTCCGACTTCCTGAAAGAAAAAAAACTAAGCGCAGTGTATTGAGCCTGTCTGCCCTCGTCTTTCTCTCTGCTCCATCACTCCATCGGTTTGCCCATCGCTTCTCTCTCTCGCTCTCTTTTCTCTCTCTCTCTCTCTGCCTCTCTTCTCTCTCTGCCTCTCTCTCTCGCTCTCTCTCTCTCCTTCATCTCTCTCCCTCTCTTTTCTCTCTGTCTGTCTCTCTCTCTCTCCCTCTCTCTCTCTCTCTGTGCCTGGCTGATGTCTCTCGCCCCGTCATGCTGATTTTGGGAATTGTTTTGTAATGAACTTTCACACTGAGGTGTTTATAAATGGAAGTATCTGTATCTCCGAGATCGTGAATGGAATAACTTTTGTTAATTGTTTTTTTTGTTTGTTTATTGTTTTGTTGTTGTTTATTGTTTTTGTTTTCCATTGATTTTATTTATAATATAATTTGAAATTGTTGATGAAATGCATACGTGGAGCTTTTTCGAATCCCCTCTGATAAATAATATATAAGTATATAAATCTACAGATAAAGTACTGAGGTCTGTTGAGGTTAATGTGTCCAGTCTGCTGGGGGGTGTTAACGGCATGGCGCCCCCTGCTGGTACCTGTGTGTAAACCGCTCGTTGGAAACGGCCTGGCTTGGTGTGTGTGTGTGTGTGTATCTGTGTGTTCATGTACGTGATGTTTGATTGCATTAAAGCCGTGTGCGCCTCTCCCGGCTCACGTGCCTCAAATTTCCACATTCGCCTCCATTTTATTGTCTTTGTGTCTGTTTGCGTTCAGGTATGGATGTTATAGATGTTATGGATGGTATAGATGGTATGGATGTTATGGATGGTATAGATGGTATAGATGTTATAGATGGTATGGATGTTATGGATGGTATAGATGGTATAGATGTTATAGATGGTATGGATGTTATGGATGGTATAGATGTTGTGGATGGTATAGATGGTATGGATGGTATAGATGGTACGGATGTTATAGATGGTATGGATGTTGTGGATGGTATAGATGGTATGGATGTTATGGATGGTATAGATGGTACGGATGTTATAGATGGTATGGATGTTATAGATGGTATGGATGTTATGGATGGTACGGATGTTATAGATGGTATGGATGTTATAGATGGTATGGATGGTATAGATGGTACGGATGTTATAGATGGTATGGATGTTATAGATGGTATGGATGTTATAGATGGTACGGATGTTATGGATGGTACGGATGTTATAGATGGTATGGATGTTATGGATGGTATAGATGGTATGGATGTTATGGATGGTATGGATGTTATGGATGGTATAGATGGTACGGATGTTATAGATGTTATGGATGGTATAGATGGTATGGATGTTATGGATGGTACGGATGTTATAGATGGTATGGATGTTATGGATGGTATGGATGGTATGGATGGTACGGATGTTATAGATGGTATGGATGGTATAGATGGTATGGATGGTACGGATGTTATAGATGGTACGGATGTTATGGATGGTATAGATGGTATGGATGTTATGGATGGTACGGATGTTATAGATGGTATGGATGTTATGGATGGTATGGATGGTACGGATGTTATAGATGGTACGGATGTTATGGATGGTATAGATGTTGTGGATGGTATAGATGGTATGGATGTTATGGATGGTATAGATGGTACGGATGTTATAGATGGTATGGATGTTATAGATGGTATGGATGTTATGGATGGTATAGATGGTACGGATGTTATAGATGGTATGGATGTTATGGATGGTATAGATGGTATGGATGTTATGGATGGTACGGATGTTATAGATGGTATGGATGTTATGGATGGTATAGATGGTATGGATGTTATGGATGGTATGGATGGTACGGATGTTATAGATGGTATGGATGTTATGGATGGTATAGATGGTATGGATGTTATGGATGGTACGGATGTTATAGATGGTATGGATGTTATGGATGGTATAGATGGTATGGATGTTATGGATGGTACGGATGTTATAGATGTTATGGATGGTATGGATGTTATGGATGTTATAGATGGTATGGATGGATAGATGGTACGGATGTTATAGATGTTATGGATGTTATGGATGGTATGGATGTTATGGATGGTACGGATGTTATAGATGGTATGGATGTTATGGATGGTATAGATGGTATGGATGTTATGGATGGTACGGATGTTATAGATGTTATGGATGGTATGGATGTTATGGATGTTATAGATGGTATGGATGGATAGATGGTACGGATGTTATAGATGTTATGGATGGTATGGATGTTATGGATGGTACGGATGTTATAGATGGTATGGATGTTATGGATGGTATAGATGGTATGGATGTTATGGATGGTATAGATGGTATGGATGTTATGGATGTTATGGATGGTACGGATGTTATAGATGTTATGGATGGTATGGATGTTATGGATGGTATGGATACGGGGACAGGACTCCTGGGGACTTTTATTATATATTTTATAATATTTATTTTTCTTTGTCATTTAAATGACATATTTCATAGTCATGTAGAGATGATTGTAAAACTGGAGGAAAACATGGTTTTTACCTCAAAACATGACCTCAGCCTTCACACTCGACTGGGGACGAGCTCTTCTGTGGTGCTTGGAGTTCTAGATAACTGATTTAAAAACCAATATTGCTAAATTGACGAACCGAGAAGGTGAAATTTTTAAAATAATATTTTATTTTAAAATATGAATAAATTGTAACCCAAGTGTTTTTTTTGTTTTTAATGTAATATATCTGTAAACGCTAGGGACACAAATACGGGCGTTTCTGTAGGACGACCCAGATAACAAGTGACATACGTTTATTAGTCACTCCATGACTGCGGTGCCATTCAGCCAGTCTGATTAGTGTTTGCAGGTCACAACACTATTATCACCAGATAATATTATAATTATATTCCTCTTATTATTTTTCTGACAAATCTTTGATCACAAGCTTTTATTTTTTTTTAGATATCGACAATGTTTCGATCTGAGCGGGAACGACTGATGTGCTTGCGTATAGCGTGTTGATTAACGGACATTAACGGTTTTCATACAGTGATCGTTAAATCACGCTTTCCCACACTAATGAATGTGGGGGGGGGGGATCTTGGGCATCCAGCTTATATCACATATGACCTGGCAACCCCCCACTCAACCACAGAGGAAAACATTGCAGCCACCTGGAACACTAGCAACCACCTGGGACAACGGAGCAACCACTACACTGCAAAAAAACAGCATCTCGTCAAGTGGAATGACCTTAAATCTGGTCGATTTATCTAATATTTCCCATTTTACGATTGTTGTGCACTTAAGACTGTTCCGCTTATTTCTAGACATTGTTACTTGTTTCAAGTCCTTTTATTACGTAAAATGATCTCATGTTAGTGGCAGGTACTGTTGTGTTTTACTCAAATATCACTAAAAACAAGTCAAAATGTATTAGATAATCATAAATTAAGCTTTCAACCACCTCAACACGAGACATATTAGATTTATTGATTATATTTAAGGTAACGTTACTTGAAAAGCCACCACGTTTCGCAGTGTGTATACAGCTCCAGTCCTGAAGCTGGAGAAGAGAAACACCCATGACTGTTTGGGGTAAAAGGGGAAAGGTGGGTAAATTAAAATACAGCCCACAGAAACACAAGCGCACAACAAAAGATCACAGGAACCAGCTGTGAAGAAAACGGCCTGTTTAATATGTGAACTGAACACGGAGGGATCAGAGCTGAAAGGGGACGTCCACCGTCCAGAGTGCGCGTAAACAGAGCCTCTGAGTGTGGTTTGGTGTGAAATGGTCAGTTCTACATGGACAGAATTGGTCACAGTGGTGATGATGGGAACCAGGGGTCAGCATGACTACAACACAAGTATAGCCGTTTCACGCAGACGTCTGGTTCCCATCACCGCCACTGTAAAGACGTCTGAACCACGTCACACTGAACCACAGTGAATTGCTTTCTTTCAATTTCAGCTCAGTAGAAAATTCCCCTCTAGAAAAAAAAAGCATGACTGAAAGAAGCTGCTCTGATGTTTTGGGTTTCGCTTCTCTTTCCGAACGCAGTCGGTCGACACCCTTCACCCCTCCGCTGCTCCCGCTCGGCCTGCTGGGTAGCTGCCGTAGCAGAACCAGCAGCGCTGAATCTCCAGGATCTCCGATGATAAGAGCGACTCGTCTGGACCGTTAAAACCCACCTTCACACGGTTTCCCACCTCACCCCACATGCGGTCAATCGGCCAAGTAACGGAACCTGATTATCAATTAGCACAGTGCCTTAATCCTTACACACCTCTGACTCTGTGCAGCTGTTTAATCTCAGACAGACTCGCTTATGTTGAGCTCACGAGTCAGTTCATGTCGAGTCGAGTCGAGTCTTTAGTAGAGGATGCTGGTTTAGCTTCGCTGTTAGCTGCAGGCAGTGCGCAGCAGTCGGGGAGCTTTTCACTACAGAAAACCCTTCAGTTTGACCGACAGACGCAGTCGGTCCGCCGGGTTGAAAAGGTCCCCCCTCGGGAGGAGTTTTAAATCTCCTCAAACAGATTTTAAAGCACAGAGACTTTTATTCTGCAAACAACGGAGAGAAAGAATAAGGACTAGGCCTGATATAAACCGATGTTATAGTAAGAGGTGTTGCTGACGCCGAGACGGATTAACACTATTTACTAATTTAGTATAACTAAAGACGGAGGGAGGGGAAAATCAGTAAATTGGACTGTGAGTGGAAAACGAGGGATGATCAGTGGACTTCTGTCTAATATTCTGCTTTAACAGCAGTTGTTTGTAATATGGCTCTTAGTTTCTTTTCTAAAATCAGGGTCTCTGTGCATTTAAAGTCTGTTTGGGGAGATTAAAGGCTCTAGAGCTCGTATGGAGAACAGCGATCTGGGGTGCCGACCTTATCCAGCCAGCGGACCAACACACGCTCGCTGTCTCAGGCTGAAATTTCACAGGTCACAAGTCTGGAGTCACGAATCCCGGGTTTCTGACCTGCGCTCATCTATAAACAGGGCTAAACCAGCAGCGGACGCCCGCAGCCTGAACGGCGCTCGGCTTTTTGTGTAAGACTAAAGACGCGAACTTCAGGAGTGACCGTGACTTGGCCGATCGAATATATTCAGGCTGAGAAGGAAACTGTGAACAACAGGCTTTAACGAGCTTTAACGAGCTTTAACGAGCCTCTGTGGAGCTGATGTGGAGTCAGTCCTGCAGGCGGTTCAGCACTGACTCTGCTATAGCTCTGAGCGAGCTGTAGGTGGCGCTGTCCGGAAACGCCTTTAGGAAGTCTTGGCCTTCCTCTATGCTGGCACTGAGGAGGGGGTCCAGGGGCACGGAGCCTGCAAACACACACACACACACACACACACACACACACACACACACACACACACACACACACACACAGAGCCAGTCAGCGAGCAGTAAGCAGACGGACGTCTGTCACTCTGGAGTTACTGTGTATGAGTTTATAGAGACACTCAGGTAATAAACGTCAGAGGAACGTCAGATAAAGACGTTTATAGCAGGTCATGAGTGCAGGTCATGTGCTTTAGGCTGCAGGTCATGTGAGTAAAATCCAGCTCCAGCTCAGTCTGGAGAAACAGCGAATCAGGAGATTTCACACCTGCAGCACAGACTGACCACTGACAGCATCACCACAGCAGATCAGACGGAGCTGTGGGCGGAGCCTGGACCCTCTAATTTAAATAGAGCACAAAATAAATATTAGATCTTCTTTACAGTCATAACAGCAGCTGTGGGCGGAGCCTGGACTCTAATTTAAATACAGTGCAAAATAGATGTTAAATCTTCTTTACAGTCATATCAACATGAGAGAAAGAAGAGGAACGAGAGAAGGAGAGAAAAGAGAGAGTAGAGGGGGGACAGGATAGGAAGAGGGAGAGAGGGAAAAGATTATGAAAGAAAATAAAGAGGGAAAGAAAGAGAAAAATAGCACAAGGGAGGAAGCGTGAGAGAAGAGAAGAAGAAAGAGAGAAGAGGGTGACAAAAAAAATCAAGGGAAGACTGAGAGGTGGAAAAAAAAGAAAGAAATGGAGAGAGAAGAAAAAGGAAGAGCGGGAAGAGGGTGAGACAAAAGAAAAAGATGAGGACCACAGAGAGGAATTAAGGGGTGAGAGAGAGGAAAAGGAAAAAAAGAGAAAACAAAGAAAAAGAAAAGAGACAAAAAGAAAGAAAAGCGATGAGAAAAAAGAAAGAACAAGGGGGCAGAGGGGAAAAAGACATTAGAAAGAGGGAAAAGAGAGAGAAAGACAAGAGGAGAGCTATAGAGAGAGACGCTGCTGCCCCCTGCTGGTCATTACAGTGTACTGTCTACTGGGCTTTTCCAGTTTTCCTCTTTCCTTTAGTGATTTATCTTTTTGTTCATGTAAACGTTCTGCAGAAACCCAAAGCTCAGCGTTCCCTCCAGAGAACTTCTCTTACACAGAACCCACTTTTCTCAGCTGCCTGACACGCCTGGTTGGAATCTCAGCCCAGTTCCTATGTTACAGGACGACATCATCTCGTAACACAGTGCTCACTGCCCGCCTACCGGCAAGCTCCGCCTCTCATACAGTGCACAGCGGCTACTGGAGGAAGAGTGTGGTCAGTGCTGTAGCGTGTGGAGGAGATGTTGACCGGACTTTCAGGATCCACTCTGGATCAGTGGAACCGACGCTGCTGGAGAACCAGCCTCAGCAGAGTTTACAGCTGCTCAGGAGAGAAGGGTCTGTCTGCAGACCGCAGGACAGGGGCAGAACCTGAAGGGCGGAACCGCTCTGGAGGCTGACCGATCAGAGCACGCTGGGCTTATCGGGAGGCGGGGCTTAAAGACACAGGAGCTCTAACAGAGCGTTTCGGATAGAGGGTGAATAGAGATGAACAGTCTGAGGAGAATAACATGTTTTTGGAATACTGAAGGATGTAAAGTCGGAGGTGTGGACTCAACTATGGCTCAAACACCAGTGGCTTGGACTCGGAAAGTCGGAAAGACTCAAGACTCAAACCTTAAATAGTCCAGCAGTTCTGACACCAGAAGCGCCAGAATGTCACTGCTGCTCCATTTAAGGTGGAACGGGAAAATTAGAACGAGAATCTGGAGATTCTCTGACTTCAGCTTCATAGCACTGAAGAATTAGGGGGGGTGATAATGAATAATTGCCCCCCTCTTTGAAGGCGTCTGATCCCTAAATGTAACTAAAGCCCAGCAGTGAGGAGCTGAACTTTCCCCTCCTCTGCTGTCCCTGCAGACGGGCAGGGTCGCCTACAGAGCGGCGCTAGTAGCTGTTAATGAAGAGATGCTCTTTTATTAGAGGGGCTCATTTCAGAGGAAGATCTCAACCACTGCCCTGTAGCTCAGTAACAAGGGGCAACATCCAAAACAAGGGGTCGGGGTCAAAAGAAGAAACAGAGGGCTGAGGGCTCGGTAGGGGCGAGGGGTGAAGTGGGACTGGGCCCAACTTGCGACGTAGTGAATTGTTCCCACCTCTGTGTAAATCTCAAGTCAAGTCAAAGTTTATTTATGTAGCGCAAGGCAGCTTCACAGAAAAATCCGGGTCTGAGCCCCCAGGACCGTCGCCAGTGGCGACAGTGGCGAGGAAAAACTCTCAAAGAGCAAGAAGAAGAAACACTGAGAGGAACCAAGACTCAGAAAGAGAACCCGTCCTCCTCTGGACCACACCGGATGGAAACGGCGTTAGCATGAAATTAGCATATATCTGTTCTAGTGGACTCAAACGTAAAACACTGACCACTGAAAACGAGCACAGTAGGTCCTCTAAGGGTTAAGATAATAAACAGATGGGCAGAGAAACTCACCCAGAAACACTGATCCTGTTAGCTTAGCCAGCTCCTCTCCTCCTCCTCGAGAGAAAACACTGCTGCACTCCTACACACACACACACACACACACACACACACACACACATTTTTGCCACCTGTCTGCTGATGCCATATCTATAGGTAATTATAGATGCCTGGTGTTGTTACCACAGGCAGTGCCTCAAAGCCCAGACTCAAAGATAACTTGTCGATTTGGTACAGATCAATACCTGTCGACATTAATCACACGGCTGCCGCATGCTTTTCACAGTTTTACCAATTTAATCTACAGCATAAAATGACCAAAAACACGATGAACGGCATTAGTACAACAATTCCAACGACATCTAGAACCATACACTTTGTCGGTTCCCATTGGAGTCTTTCTGAGCGTGCAGTTAAAATGCACAATACAAGCATCCGGGTGTGTTCGTTTTATGACGCTTTAAGACGGGAACATGTCAGAAACAGTTCAGTACAGACACAAAACCTGAATATCAGCAATAAACAACAAAGCAAAGAACCACTTTTCCTCCAAAATCTAGTGACATCCACGTACTGAAGAACTTACAGAGCAGTGTGGGCAGACGAAGCCGCTCATGTTCTCTACGATCCCCAGAATCTTCACTCCGGTCTTCTTACAGAACGTAATCTCGCGCCGCACATCTCCTGTAGACACCGCCTACACACACACACACACACACACACACACACACACACACAGCAGATTAACAGTCACTAGTGCTAATGTTATCAGTTGGCACACCAGCAGTTACAGAACAGCGTTATCTGCCCCAAACAAACCACAACTGACCCCCCATCTCCATATAAAAGTATGTTGGGAATGACCCCGTCTCTATAATGTTCATATGATCCACACAGTCGCTCTGACAGACTGTAATACACTACAGGAAGCGTAGGGGGCGATACGGCTTCTACTGTTTCATTTAAAAAGCTCTATAATGTTCATATGATCCACACAGTCGCTCTGACAGACTGTAATACACTACAGGAAGCGTAGGGGGCGATACGGCTTCTACTGTTTCATTTAAAAAGCTCTATAATGTTCATATGATCCACACAGTCGCTCTGACAGACTGTAATACACTACAGGAAGCGTAGGGGGCGATACGGCTTCTACTGTTTCATTTAAAAAGCTCTATAATGTTCATATGATCCACACAGTCGCTCTGACAGACTGTAATACACTACAGGAAGCGTAGGGGGCGATACGGCTTCTACTGTTTCATTTAAAAAGCTCTATAATGTTCATATGATCCACACAGTCGCTCTGACAGACTGTAATACACTACAGGAAGCGTAGGGGGCGATACGGCTTCTACTGTTTCATTTAAAAAGCTCTATAATGTTCATATGATCCACACAGTCGCTCTGACAGACTGTAATACACTACAGGAAGCGTAGGGGGCGATACGGCTTCTACTGTTTCATTTAAAAAGCTCTATAATGTTCATATGATCCACACAGTCGCTCTGACAGACTGTAATACACTACAGGAAGCGTAGGGGGCGATACGGCTTCTACTGTTTCATTTAAAAAGCTCTATAATGTTCATATGATCCACACAGTCGCTCTGACAGACTGTAATACGCTACAGGAAGCGTAGGGGGCGATACGGCTTCTACTGTTTCATTTAAAAAGCTCTATAATGTTCATATGATCCACACAGTCGCTCTGACAGACTGTAATACACTACAGGAAGCGTAGGGGGCGATACGGCTTCTACTGTTTCATTTAAAAAGCTCTATAATGTTCATATGATCCACACAGTCGCTCTGACAGACTGTAATACACTACAGGAAGCGTAGGGGGCGATACGGCTTCTACTGTTTCATTTAAAAAGCTCTATAATGTTCAAATGATCCACACAGTCGCTCTGACAGACTGTAATACACTACAGGAAGCGTAGGGGGCGATACGGCTTCTACTGCTTCATTTAAAAAGCTCTATAATGTTCATATGATCCACACGGTCGCTCTGACAGACTGTAATACGCTACAGGAAGCGTAGGGGGCGATACGGCTTCTACTGTTTCATTTAAAAAGCTCTATAATGTTCATATGATCCACACAGTCGCTCTGACAGACTGTAATACACTACAGGAAGCGTAGGGGGCGATACGGCTTCTACTGTTTCATTTAAAAAGCTCTATAATGTTCATATGATCCACACAGTCGCTGTGACAGACTGTAATACACTACAGGAAGCGTAGGGGGCGATACGGCTTCTACTGTTTCATTTAAAAAGCTCTATAATGTTCATATGATCCACACAGTCGCTCTGACAGACTGTAATACACTACAGGAAGCGTAGGGGGCGATACGGCTTCTACTGTTTCATTTAAAAAGCTCTATAATGTTCATATGATCCACACAGTCGCTCTGACAGACTGTAATACACTACAGGAAGCGTAGGGGGCGATACGGCTTCTACTGTTTCATTTAAAAAGCTCTATAATGTTCATATGATCCACACAGTCGCTCTGACAGACTGTAATACACTACAGGAAGCGTAGGGGGCGATACGGCTTCTACTGTTTCATTTAAAAAGCTCTATAATGTTCATATGATCCACACAGTCGCTCTGACAGACTGTAATACACTACAGGAAGCGTAGGGGGCGATACGGCTTCTACTGTTTCATTTAAAAAGCTCTATAATGTTCATATGATCCACACAGTCGCTCTGACAGACTGTAATACACTACAGGAAGCGTAGAGGGCGATACGGCTTCTACTGTTTCATTTAAAAAGCTCTATAATGTTCATATGATCCACACAGTCACTCTGACAGACTGTAATACACTACAGGAAGCGTAGGGGGCGATACGGCTTCTACTGTTTCATTTAAAAAGCTCTATAATGTTCATATGATCCACGCGGTCGCTCTGACAGACTGTAATACACTACAGGAAGCGTAGGGGGCGATACGGCTTCTACTGTTTCATTTAAAAAGCTCTATAATGTTCATATGATCCACACAGTCGCTCTGACAGACTGTAATACACTACAGGAAGCGTAGGGGGCGATACGGCTTCTACTGTTTCATTTAAAAAGCTCTATAATGTTCATATGATCCACACAGTCGCTCTGACAGACTGTAATACACTACAGGAAGCGTAGGGGGCGATACGGCTTCTACTGTTTCATTTAAAAAGCTCTATAATGTTCATATGATCCACACAGTCACTCTGACAGACTGTAATACACTACAGGAAGCGTAGGGGGCGATACGGCTTCTACTGTTTCATTTAAAAAGCTCTATAATGTTCATATGATCCACACAGTCACTCTGACAGACTGTAATACACTACAGGAAGCGTAGGGGGCGATACGGCTTCTACTGTTTCATTTAAAAAGCTCTATAATGTTCATATGATCCACACAGTCGCTCTGACAGACTGTAATACACTACAGGAAGCGTAGGGGGCGATACGGCTTCTACTGTTTCATTTAAAAAGCTCTATAATGTTCATATGATCCACACAGTCGCTCTGACAGACTGTAATACACTACAGGAAGCGTAGGGGGCGATACGGCTTCTACTGTTTCATTTAAAAAGCTCTATAATGTTCATATGATCCACACAGTCGCTCTGACAGACTGTAATACACTACAGGAAGCGTAGGGGGCGATACGGCTTCTACTGTTTCATTTAAAAAGCTCTATAATGTTCATATGATCCACACAGTCGCTCTGACAGACTGTAATACACTACAGGAAGCGTAGGGGGCGATACGGCTTCTACTGTTTCATTTAAAAAGCTCTATAATGTTCATATGATCCACACAGTCGCTCTGACAGACTGTAATACACTACAGGAAGCGTAGGGGGCGATACGGCTTCTACTGTTTCATTTAAAAAGCTCTATAATGTTCATATGATCCACACGGTCGCTCTGACAGACTGTAATACACTACAGGAAGCGTAGGGGGCGATACGGCTTCTACTGTTTCATTTAAAAAGCTCTATAATGTTCATATGATCCACATAGTCGCTCTGACAGACTGTAATACACTACAGGAAGCGTAGGGGGCGATACGGCTTCTACTGTTTCATTTAAAAAGCTCTATAATGTTCATATGATCCACACAGTCGCTCTGACAGACTGTAATACACTACAGGAAGCGTAGGGGGCGATACGGCTTCTACTGTTTCATTTAAAAAGCTCTATAATGTTCATATGATCCATACAGTCGCTCTGACAGACTGTAATACACTACAGGAAGCGTAGGGGGCGATACGGCTTCTACTGTTTCATTTAAAAAGCTCTATAATGTTCATATGATCCACACAGTCGCTCTGACAGACTGTAATACACTACAGGAAGCGTAGGGGGCGATACGGCTTCTACTGTTTCATTTAAAAAGCTCTATAATGTTCATATGATCCACACAGTCGCTCTGACAGACTGTAATACACTACAGGAAGCGTAGGGGGCGATACGGCTTCTACTGTTTCATTTAAAAAGCTCTATAATGTTCATATGATCCACACAGTCGCTCTGACAGACTGTAATACACTACAGGAAGCGTAGGGGGCGATACGGCTTCTACTGTTTCATTTAAAAAGCTCTATAATGTTCATATGATCCACACAGTCGCTCTGACAGACTGTAATACACTACAGGAAGCGTAGGGGGCGATACGGCTTCTACTGTTTCATTTAAAAAGCTCTATAATGTTCATATGATCCACACAGTCGCTCTGACAGACTGTAATACACTACAGGAAGCGTAGGGGGCGATACGGCTTCTACTGTTTCATTAAAAAGCTCTATAATGTTCATATGATCCACACAGTCGCTCTGACAGACTGTAATACACTACAGGAAGCGTAGGGGGCGATACGGCTTCTACTGTTTCATTTAAAAAGCTCTATAATGTTCATATGATCCACACAGTCGCTCTGACAGACTGTAATACACTACAGGAAGCGTAGGGGGCGATACGGCTTCTACTGTTTCATTTAAAAAGTCTCTGTAATGTTCATATGCCGGTGTATGTATGTACCTGTGGCGTGGTCACCAGCACCGCTCCGTCCACTCTGTGTTTACGGAGGCTCTCCAGCACGGCGAGGTGTTCATCAGACGTTCCAGGGGGAGTGTCCACCAATAACACGTCTAACTCCCCCCACGCCACGTCACGCACAAACTGACCAATCAGAGCTGAGAAAGGAAGACAAGGAAGACAACTGTGTGGCTTTATGTAGAAAAACACGTCATAATTCATGTTTACGTGATCATTCTCCATTTTTTGGTTCCTTAGAAAAACTTGTTCAGCGCCTCTAAAACTGATATATGTAAATGAGCTCTGTTCTGATTGGCTACTCTATATTGAGCCTCAGTCTATATACTCTAAATACTGTGTCAGTACTGTCTGTATACTCTAAATATTCTCCATGTACCATTTATATACTCTACATATTCTCTATATACTGTCTATATACACTCTCTATATACTTTAAATGCTCACGATACCCTCCACATACCTTAAATACTCTCTATATAAATACTCTCTGTATTCTCTATATATTCAAAGTATTCCTTATATACTCCATACACTCTAACATCTCTCTATATACTTTCTATGTACTCTGTATCCTCTCTATACACACTTCATATACTCTAAATATTTTCTATATACAACCCCATTTCCAGAAAAGTTGTGACGCTGCAAAATGTAAATAAAAACAAAACGCAATGATGTGCAAATCATTTAAACCCTAATTACATTGAAAATAGAAGACAGCATATCAGATGATAAAACAGAAATTTTATTGGTTTTTGAAAAATTTTTGCCCGTTTTGAGTTTCTAAAAAAGTTGGGACGGGGGAACAAAAGGCTGGTAAAGTTGAGTAATGCTAAAAAACACCTGGTGGTTGATCATCAACAGGTGAGTAACATGACTGGGTATAAAGAGCATCTCAGAGAGGTGGAGTCTTTCAGAAGTAAAGAGGAGGAGGGGTCTCCACTCTGTGAAAGACTGGACCATCAAATAGAGCAACAACTCAAGAAGAACGTCTCTCAACATAAAACAGCAAAGAGCTTCTGCTTTCCATCGTCTACGGTGCAGAACATCATTAAAGACTCAGAGAATCTGGAGAAATCTCTGTCTGTGAGGGACGAGGCTGAACACCAGTATCTGCTGGCCGTGATCTTTGGGCCCTCAGGCAGCACTGCATTAAAAACAGACATGATCCTGTAGTGGAAATCACTGCATGGGCTCAGAAACACTTCTGAAAACCACTGACTGTGAACACAGTTCATCACTGCATCCACAAACGCTGTTAAACTCTAAAACACAAAGAAGAACCCAAATATAAACAGGATCCAGAAACGCTGCCACCTTCTCTGGGCCCGAGCTCATTTAAAATGGACTGAGGGGAAGTGGAAAAGTGTCCGGCGGTCCGACGAACCAACATTTGAAATTCTTTAGGAAATCATGGACACTGTCTCAGTTTCAATCTTTGATGTGTTGTCTTTGTAGTATTTCCTTTAAATATACGGTTTACATGATTTGCACATTATTGTATCCTATTTTTATTTACATTCTGCACAGCGTCTCAACCTTTTTGGAAATGGGATGTATTTCCACATACTCTGTATACT
>NC_051213.1:1870035-1940035 GCF_015220715.1 Pygocentrus nattereri
ATGACTTGGACTCTTCCCTTAGAGATTCACCTTGGACTTTCACCTCAGAGACTTGAGACTTGACTCAGACGCTCACCTCAAAGACCCAAGACTCAACTTGGACTCTCACCTCAGAGACTTGAGACTTGACTCAGACTGTCACCTCAAAGACTCAAGACTCAACTTGGACTCTCACTTCAGAGATTGAAGACTCAACTCGGACTCTCACCTCAAAGGCTCTAGTCCCGAATCAGATTCAAACCTCAGAGACTCAACTCAAACTCTCACCTCAGAGACTTGAGCCTTGACTCAGACTCTCACCTCAAAGACTCAAGACTCAACTTGGACTCTCACTTCAGAGACTGAAGACTCAACTCGGACTCTCACCTCAAAGGCTCTAGTCCCGACTCAGATTCAAACTTCAGAGACTCAACTCAAACTCTCACCTCAAAGACTTGAGCCTTGACTCAGACTCTCACCTCAAAGACTCAAGACTCAACTTGGACTCTCACCTCAGAGACTCGAGACTTGACTCAGACTCTCTCCTCAAGAGACACAAGACTTCACTCTGACTCTCCCCTTAGAAACTTGCCTTGGACTTTCACCTCAGAGACTCAACGTGGAATCACACCTCAGAGACTCAAGACGTGACTCAGACTCTCTCCTCAAGGGACTCAAGACTTGACTCTGTCTCTCCTGTCAGAGACTTGCCTTGGACTTTCACCTCAGAGACTCAGGACTCAACTCGGACTTGAATCTCGGAGACTCGAGACTCGACTCGGACTCTCACCTACATTCACACAGAATGTAGCCAGACACACAAATCCAGCAGCTCCACACAGTGAGAGGCAGATGACGTGTATCTCAGCCCCTCTTCACAGGCTCATAACTTCGGATGTGAGTGTTGTATGAGCCCATGATGAGATGGAATGGAAAGGGCGGCTCTACGGATTCAGGAAGGGCTCGAACTGGATTTCTGAGCTGGATCATCATAAAGACACACACAGATATAGAGACAGGGCCCCAGAGGGTGTAAAGGCCATATCAGTGAAACCTGAACGTCCCTTTTCTTTTCTTTTCTTTTCTTTTTTTTTCTTTTTAAATAAAAGAGTTTGGTGCGCTTTGCTAATATTGTTCACTATAAATGGAAACTGTGGTCTGTTTGGAATTCAGGTTTTTGTGATGTCACATCCTCCTGTTCAGCCCACAGCACCCATTCACCCTTAATTAATAAGGAGTGTGATATTTGAATGAGGCGCAGCCAATCAGACTAGAGCTCATTTACATTTATCAGTCTTAAAGGCAGACTAACAAAAACAGTCTAATACTGCACTCCCAAAAAAGACGGCTCTTTAAGCGTTCCTTTGTAAAGTCGGTGGTTCTGTTTAGAACCATGAACAGTCAAAGAACCCTTTGCATGCTTAAATGGTTCTTTGAGTGGTGAACTGGTTCTTCGGATTGACAGGGAACGTGCTGCATTTTTAAAATAGAACCACAGATGGTGCTGCTATTGACGGCAGCATGCAAATAGTTCTTTGAGTGTTCATCGTTCTAAATAGAACAACTGTCTTTACTAAAGAACCACTGAAGAACCATCTTTGTTAAGAGTGTAATGGATAAATAGAGTTTAGAAAATAATAAAGTGAATTATGAGAGTTTTTGGTACATGAAACCGCTGAAATTTGTACAAGTGGTGGTTTTGTGTCGAAATTCGACCTCAGAGGTAAAAACGAATGAAATCAGTTTGGGCGAGTCTCTCCTCTTTATATGACACTGTAGTGATTATAACTCATTTATTTTAGTATATTTGCTGTTGTTTACCTGTTTACTGCTGCTTCAGCACCATATTAGCATGCTGTGTAATCTGACCACACCCTCCAGCTTTTCACACGTGCAGCGGTCACTCCAGTCTAGGGTTGCTGCTGTTAAATATAGGCCAGTCCAGCACCTGCAGTTCTCTCTCCACTTCACCTTTCAGTGCTTTTCTGCTTGTATGTCTCTGTTTAACTCTTAGACATCTAGTTGTTACTGTTATTTCACAATATAATCACAATTATAGTGACTAAATTACACAATGATTGAAATACATTAACATCTGATTTACGTTCTGTAGGGTCAGGTGTATTTTTTTTTTACTTCAGTCTTTCAGGAAAACAAGACACAACAACTTTTCATCACATTCAAACCATAATAAAATATTTGCTGTTCAAAAACGAATGTGATACAGATTTTATGGACTGAAACTTCAGTGCCCTACACAAAATTTCTCCGCTGTTTTAATGAGTTATGAGTCAGAAATAATTCCAATTTTACAGTATGACAAAATTTGCCTTGTCCACATCCTTGTGTTTGTTGTCCAGTATACAGTTCGGCCCTTGGCCCAGATCTGGCTCACACACTGTATAGTGAGTAGAACTAATGAAAGTGACCCAAATCTGGCCCAACTATATTATTGGTCCACAATATTCACACCAAAATTGGTCCACAAATAATGACACAAGGCAAAAGTATATGAAGCTGTCTGGCATCTGGCCCAATTCTGGCCAGAATACCTAGAATCTGCCTGGTAATCAACCAACACTCAGGTAATAAAGCCAGAAATCGGCCCAAAACTGTCTGAGAAGGGTTAAACTCATGACAGATTTGGTATGAGCTGGTAGTTTAGTAGTTTTAGACCAGATAATAGACTACAATAATGTAAAATAATGTGTAAAATAATGTCTTGGTGAAGAAGGAAACACAGCAAAGCCATGATTTCTGTTACGCCACGGTCCACCAAAGGCTTTGCCTTACTTGCCATCTGCTTTGAAGTTCTTCCATTGCCTGCTGCAGTGAGGCGCTATCCCACTTCTGACACCAACTGTAGCATCTTAGCGAAGAAGGAGACACAGGAGAGGCCAGGATTTCTACTACGAGAAGAGCTGTTTATCAAGACCAGCCGAAAAGACACATACACAAATGTCCCTTCTGCACTCGGCCCAAAGTCCACAGCTACCTCCAATCCTCCCTGTCAGCTTCCATTTCCCCACTGGCTCAGGTCTAGCACTGCGTCCCTTCTTCCTGCAGTGCCAGCACACCAGGTGCATTCAAAAGTCAGGTCTCGTTCAGAGGCCGGCACGGCATGCAGGCTCCTTTACCACGCAATGCTGTGCTGCTCACCACTGAGCTTCAACAGCGTCCATTTCGCCAGCCGCTCTCTTGCCGGCCTCTCCTCTGCTGAGCCTCACCGCACTGCTTCTGTTGTTGAGCCTCGCAAGAAAAACTTTCCTTCATTCTTCTAAACTCCTTGTCCTACTTGGATCTGGGGGAAGCTGGAAACACCCTGGGCAGGCCACCGGTCCATTACAGGGCAGATAGACAGACACATACATTCACTCACTTATTCATACCTAGGGGCAATTTAGCATGTGCAATTAGCCTGACCACATGTCTGGACAGTGCGAGTTCATGCGAACTCCACACAGAAAGGACCCTGGTGACCTGGCTGGGGAATCGAACCCAGACCCTTCTTGCTGTGAGGCAAGCAAATGTCTCCAAAATGCCAATTTTACAGGAGGGAGCAAAAACATTACCTTTAATGTTAATGTAAATTTGATTTCAAGCAGTTTCGGAGCATTTCTGTTGGTCCATTCATCATGAAATGTCCACTCAATGTAAAGGGCAGCTGCTGAGCGGAAATTCTGTCAAAAAAGAAAAAAATTGATCATAAACATCAAATCACAAGACTGTCTCTGGGGTGGTTCCCTAAAGGCTGCATCTCAGTACCTTCAGTCAGGGAACATAACTGAACCATAATCCACTGAAATGATCTGTTCTAAGCTGGACTGACTCCACACACCCCGCCTCGCCTCGCCTCCAGGCTTTTACTCTACTGCTCTGTTTTAAAACATTCGGTTATGAAAAGGAACAAATACCAACTTTTCACCTGGAGAACCTGATTTAAGCTCCACAATCAGACCTTAGAACCACTGTAGAACCTCTGAGGGAACATCTACACTGTTTATACCTCGATGAATGAAAAATGGACCTGAACAGACCCTTCATTTCTGACAGTGTATGGGAGACATGGAATCAGACCTGTGTTGTCTTCACATTTCAGATGGACAGAGAGAAGATCGCTCTGGTTTTGTGTCACAAAGTCACAGCGAGACTGGCTGAGCTACAGCCGAGTTAATCTGACCTGATCCACGGCTAATGAGGCAAGCAGACGCAGCCTGATCTCGTTCATACTCTCTCTCTGTCTCTCTCTCTCTCTCTCTCTCTCTCTCTCTCTCTGTCTCTCTCTCTCTCTCTCTCTCTCTCTCTCTCTCTCTCTCTGTCTCTCTCTGTCTCTCTCTCTCTCTCTCTCTGTCTCTCTCTCTCTCTCTCTCTCTCTCTCTCTGTCTCTCTCTCTCTCTCTCTCTCTCTCTCTCTCTCTCTCTGTCTGTCTCTCTCTCTCTCTCTCTCTCTCTCTCTCTCTCTCTCTCTCTCTCTCTCTCTCTGTCAGATGTAGGTCAGTGGAGAGATCTGAGTCACTGTGATCCAGTCTGGAGGGAACAGCGCGAGCGACTGGAGTGAGGAAAACACTTGGAGAACAAAACAGGTGAGTTTATTTCATACGGAGTGGACGAGCTCTGTCTTTACTGCAGAGAACATTTACTCAAGTACATGTACTTAAGTACTCATTACGATGGATTTCTGAGCTTATTTAAATGCTAATAGTTTGACTCCTGCTCAGATACACTAGAAGCCAAAGATGCACTGCAGGTGAAAGACCTGAGCCGACACAAAGCAGGCTGACTCAGCAAAATAAATAAATAATACAAATAAACCAGCTGTTATTCACGTGTTTGAAACTCTCTGCTTGTGTCTATACTTTTTGTATATGTGTAGGAAAAGTATTTACTTCTTCCTCAGTTCCACTTTTTCACTACCACTCAGTAACTCTCTTTCCTGGGTTTCATGTGGTTCTGCCTCACTGTCTCACACTCTCAGTGTGGAACCTCAGCATTTTTAGACCAAAAAGAGCAGATTAGAGTCAACAAACTACAGTTCCTGTGCTGAGCGATGCTGGATGGGCTGCACTGCAGTTCTATAGGGCGACTATCGCTACTACATGTACTTGAGTTGCTTGTTGCTGAAGTAGCAGTAACTGAGCGTGGGTTTAAACCCAGGGGTCGACAGCACACGGCTCCAGAGCCGCATGCAGCTCTTATACTGCCCTGTTGCGGCTCCAGATTTGGGGGTAAAAATAAAACATTGATCATTTGGAGATAAATTGACTTATTTGTATTTATAGTCACTCCAGCTGGTTTCCTGATACGTTGAATCTGCAATGAGAAACTGATAAACACTAAAGTCTCGAAGCTGAAGTCAGTTTCTCTGTCTTGTTTGAGTTTTCCCGTTCCACCTTAAATGGTGCTGCTACATTCTGGTGTCTCAGGCACTATTTAAGGTGGAATGACAAAACTTGAACAAGACGACGGCGAATGGGAATCGACTTCAGCCTCGTAAAAAGTCAAACATTACGAGACGCTTTACAAGAAACTGTTGTAATTCTGAGGAAAAGTTTCCTGCTGGAGATGCGAGAAAAGCAGCTATAGCTGAGCTGAAGCTTAAAGCTGAGCAAATTAAGTCTGCGTTTTTGTTTCTATTATACTTTTTATCCTCTACTAGCACATCAGCACATATTGAGACATATTTACAGCCAAACTGGTGGAAATGGTGTGGCTCTGTAGGTGGTTTGAATTTTGTTGAAACTTCTTCTTAATATTTGGGTTGCTGACCCTGGTTTAGGCTTTGCATGTCTTGTCCCCCAAAGGCTGGTGGGAAACACAGTTGTGAGAATTAAGACCAGGGCTCATAAAACCAAGCACTTTAAGGAGCACTGAAACAGTATCTATCTGTGTTTCACGCTGACATGACTGGCCGTTGAACTGTGCATGAAACAGCTGCTACTCAGCTTCCACGAGTTAGTCGGTTTCCCTGCAGCGTGCTGTCAAGAGCTGAAGAGCATCTGAAGCTTTTTGTGCTTAGATTAAAAACTCATGCAAAGCTGATGTAACAATAACAAGAGAGCACTAATTAGACTGTAACCAAACACTGCACTAGTACACAGTAGCTACAACAACAGAACCCTATCACATTCCAACCATAACAGTGGAGAACTGTCACACTGTGAGCATAACAATGAACCAATATCACCACATAACTATAACAAGGGACTATTATTGTGATGTAGCTCTTTAACAAGGGGACTATCCCACTGTAACTATAACAGGCCACTGTCACAGCATAACTAGTCTTATTAACTACTATCACATCATGACTATAACAATAGACCAATATCACATTATCACTATAACAGACACAAATCACAACATAACAAATAAATATTACTTACTGAATAACTATAACTATAAGCATAACTATTACAATGGACAATGGTCACATCATGAATTAAAACAACAGACCACTGTGACACTATAACTATAACAGACCACTGTCACGCTGTAACTATAAGAACCGACCACTGTCACACCATAACTAATCTTATTAACTATTAACTATCACATCATCACTATAACAGACAAAAATCACAACCTAACAAACAAATATTACTTACTGAAGACACAATACACAGCATAATTACAACAGACCACTGTCACACCATAACTATAACAACAGACCAGTCACACCATAACTATAACAACAGACCAGTCATACCATAACTATAACAACAGACCAGTCACACCATAACTATAACAACAGACCAGTCACACCATAACTATAACAACAGACCAGTCATACCATAACTATAACAACAGACCAGTCACTCCATAACTATAACAACAGACCAGTCACTCCATAACTATAACAACAGACCAGTCACTCCATAACTATAACAACAGACCAGTCACTCCATAACTATAACAAAAGACCGGTCACACCATAACTATAACAACAGACAGGTCACGCCATAACTATAACAACAGACCAGTCACTCCATAACTATAACAACAGACCAGTCACACCATAACTATAACAACAGACCAGTCACTCCATAACTATAACAACAGACCAGTCACTCCATAACTATAACAAAAGACCGGTCACACCATAACTATAACAACAGACAGGTCACGCCATAACTATAACAACAGACCAGTCACATCATAACTATAACAACAGACCAGTCACGCCATAACTATAACAACAGACCAGTCACGCCATAACTATAACAACAGACCAGTCACGCCATAACTATAACAACAGACCAGTCACACCATAAGTATAACAACAGACAAGTCACTCCATAACTATAACAACAGACCAGTCACTCCATAACTATAACAACAGACAAGTCACGCCATAACTATAACAACAGACAGGTCACGCCATAACTATAACAACAGACAGGTCACACCATAACTATAACAACAGACCAGTCACACCATAACTATAACAACAGACCAGTCACACCATAACTATAACAACAGACCAGTCACGCCATAACTATAACAACAGACCGGTCACGCCATAACTATAACAACAGACAGGTCACGCCATAACTATAACAACAGACCAGTCACATCATAACTATAACAACAGACCAGTCACACCATAACTATAACAACAGACAGGTCACGCCATAACTATAACAACAGACCAGTCACGCCATAACTATAACAACAGACCAGTCACACCATAACTATAACAACAGACCAGTCACGCCATAACTATAACAACAGACAGGTCACGCCATAACTATAACAACAGACAGGTCACGCCATAACTATAACAACAGACCAGTCACACCATAACTATAACAACAGACCAGTCACACCATAACTATAACAACAGACCGGTCACGCCATAACTTTAACAGACAGGTCACGCCATAACTATAACAGACCAGTCACTCCATAACTATAACAACAGACCAGTCACACCATAACTATAACAACAGACCAGTCACGCCATAACTATAACAACAGACAGGTCACGCCATAACTATAACAACAGACCGGTCACGCCATAACTATAACAACAGACCAGTCACGCCATAACTATAACAACAGACCAGTCACACCATAACTATAACAACAGACAGGTCACGCCATAACTATAACAACAGACCAGTCACGCCATAACTATAACAACAGACAGGTCACGCCATAACTATAACAACAGACCAGTCACACCATAACTATAACAAAAGACCAGCCACTCCATAACTATAACAACAGACCAGCCACTCCATAACTATAACAACAGACCAGTCACACCATAACTATAACAACAGACCAGTCACACCATAACTAAAACAACAGACCCGTCACTCCATAACTATAACAACAGACCAGTCACGCCATAACTACAACAACAGACAGGTCACGCCATAACTACAACAACAGACCAGTCACACCATAACTATAACAACAGACAGGTCACGCCATAACTATAACAACAGACCAGTCACGCCATAACTACAACAACAGACAGGTCACGCCATAACTACAACAACAGACCAGTCACACCATAACTATAACAACAGACAGGTCACGCCATAACTATAACAACAGACAGGTCACGCCATAACTATAACAACAGACCAGTCACACCATAACTATAACAACAGACAGGTCACACCATAACTATAACAACAGACCAGTCACACCATAACTATAACAACAGACAGGTCACGCCATAACTATAACAACAGACCAGTCACACCATAACTATAACAACAGACCACTGTCACACCATAACTATAACAACAGACCAGTCACGCCATAACTATAACAACAGACAGGTCACACCATAACTATAACAACAGACCAGTCACGCCATAACTACAACAACAGACAGGTCACGCCATAACTACAACAACAGACCAGTCACACCATAACTATAACAACAGACAGGTCACGCCATAACTATAACAACAGACAGGTCACACCATAACTATAACAACAGACCAGTCACACCATAACTATAACAACAGACAGGTCACACCATAACTATAACAACAGACAGGTCACGCCATAACTATAACAACAGACCAGTCACACCATAACTATAACAACAGACAGGTCACGCCATAACTATAACAACAGACAGGTCACACCATAACTATAACAACAGACCAGTCACGCCATAACTATAACAACAGACAGGTCACGCCATAACTATAACAACAGACCAGTCACACCATAACTATAACAACAGACAGGTCACGCCATAACTATAACAACAGACAGGTCACGCCATAACTATAACAACAGACAGGTCACGCCATAACTATAACAACAGACCAGTCACACCATAACTATAACAACAGACAGGTCACGCCATAACTATAACAACAGACCAGTCACACCATAACTAAAACAACAGACCCGTCACTCCATAACTATAACAACAGACCAGTCACGCCATAACTACAACAACAGACAGGTCACGCCATAACTACAACAACAGACCAGTCACACCATAACTAAAACAACAGACCCGTCACTCCATAACTATAACAACAGACCAGTCACGCCATAACTACAACAACAGACAGGTCACGCCATAACTACAACAACAGACCAGTCACACCATAACTATAACAACAGACAGGTCACGCCATAACTATAACAACAGACAGGTCACGCCATAACTATAACAACAGACCAGTCACACCATAACTATAACAACAGACAGGTCACACCATAACTATAACAACAGACCAGTCACACCATAACTATAACAACAGACAGGTCACGCCATAACTATAACAACAGACCAGTCACACCATAACTATAACAACAGACCACTGTCACACCATAACTATAACAACAGACCAGTCACACCATAACTATAACAACAGACAGGTCACGCCATAACTATAACAACAGACAGGTCACACCATAACTATAACAACAGACCAGTCACGCCATAACTACAACAACAGACAGGTCACGCCATAACTACAACAACAGACCAGTCACGCCATAACTATAACAACAGACAGGTCACGCCATAACTATAACAACAGACAGGTCACACCATAACTATAACAACAGACCAGTCACACCATAACTATAACAACAGACAGGTCACACCATAACTATAACAACAGACAGGTCACGCCATAACTATAACAACAGACCAGTCACACCATAACTATAACAACAGACCAGTCACTCCATAACTATAACAACAGACAGGTCACGCCATAACTATAACAACAGACAGGTCACACCATAACTATAACAACAGACCAGTCACGCCATAACTATAACAACAGACAGGTCACGCCATAACTATAACAACAGACCAGTCACACCATAACTATAACAACAGACAGGTCACGCCATAACTATAACAACAGACAGGTCACGCCATAACTATAACAACAGACAGGTCACGCCATAACTATAACAACAGACCAGTCACACCATAACTATAACAACAGACAGGTCACACCATAACTATAACAACAGACCAGTCACGCCATAACTATAACAACAGACAGGTCACGCCATAACTATAACAACAGACCAGTCACACCATAACTATAACAACAGACAGGTCACGCTATAACTATAACAACAGACCAGTCACACCATAACTATAACAACAGACAGGTCACGCCATAACTATAACAACAGACCAGCCACTCCATAACTATAACAAAAGACCAGCCACTCCATAACTATAACAACAGACCAGCCACTCCATAACTATAACAACAGACAGGTCACACCATAACTATAACAAGCAAGCAAGCAAGCAAGCAAAATTTATTTATATAGCGCTTTTTACAACAGGTGTTGTCACAAAGCAGCTTTACAGAACAATCAGCATTACAGAGAGAAGAGAAAAGAAGAGAGAAACTCCGGGTCCGAGCCCCCATGAGCGTCGCCAGCGGCAACGGTGGCAAGGAAAAACTCCCTAAAAGAGGAAGAAACCTTGAGAGGAACCAAGACTCAGAAGGGGAACCCGTCCTCCTCTGGTCGACACCGGACAGCGAACATTATTAGTATGAAGTTTTATAGTAAAGTGGGAAAAGAAAGAGAAGATCTGAGGGTGAGGACTGCACAGCGCTGTACAGCAAGAAGCTCAGTGGTGGTCAAACCGGTCCAGAAGGCTGGTGAGCAGCGGCACCAATCAAGGCAGTAGAGGCAACAGCATCAGGCGCACAGGATGGGCAGCTGATCAGCTCGGCAGAGAAAGGAGAAGAAAAAAAAAAAAAATAACAACAGACCAGTCACGCCATAACTATAACAACAGACAGGTCACACCATAACTATAACAACAGACCAGTCACACCATAACTATAACAACAGACAGGTCACGCTATAACTATAACAACAGACCAGTCACACCATAACTATAACAACAGACTAGTCACTCCATAACTATAACAACAGACCAGTCACATCATAACTAACCTTTTGTTACATGTTCAATGTTGCTGCTATGGGAAATTCATTCTCTCGTTCTGATTGGCTAGCAGTAGATTTATAAAGAACTTCATAGAAAATCATTATATTATGCAGTGCTTGGTCTGAAATGTCTGCCTGTGTTTGAGCAGTGATGATTCTATGAATATCCTGCTGCCCTGTGGGTCATGAACATGAGCAGGTGTTTATCCGGAGGCTCTTGTGCCCGTTTCTGTAACCCAACTCCAGAGTGTTTACTGAGCCGGTGCTGTTGCTCCTCAGTCCGAGTGTGTATGCGTTTCTGCAGTGTTTACTGAGTTAAACTGCTTTAAAGTGCTAGTTTGTATGATTGCTCCTGTTGTTTGACTGCTTCTGTCCTCCACCATGACGAGAACAGCACCGCAACTTGGCCACTTGGTGCTACATTGATATTACGTTCACATTACGAGCCGCGTTGCTCAAATCCGATCTCTCTGACTCAGTGTTTCTCAGCTTCATTATTAGAGCCAGACGAAGGAGAAAAAGGTGAGATGAGCTGCTTTTCCACCGTTTACAGGCTTTACCGTCTGTTCGGCGCTGTTGCCATGGTAACGCTGAATGATGCCGCATGCGCAGTGGACAAATAGCGCATGGATTCCGATCTGAGCGTCACGTTAAGGTCATCGGATACGTATCTGATCAGCTCAGGTCGGTTTTGAAAAGATCAGATTTGTGTCCACACAGCCCTGAAAACACCGGATCTGAGTCACATCAGGGCAGGAAATCAGATTAGTGCCACTTTAACCTGGTAACGTAACGAAGCCTTAGCTGTACCCGATTTCTTCGTCTGACTACGAGGGCCGTTCATGCGGTGCCTTCTTGTGGGAAACTCCAGAGTAGATCTGTCACAGATACTACACCCGTTTGAGATGAGCGGTTCTTTCAGCTGCCTGTGGTCATTTTCCACATTTGCCAGTTTTCAGAGAATTGTGTGTGTGTGTTTGAGGTAAATAACTGAAAATAAATAAATAAAATAAAGCAGTAAACGTGTACCGGGGAGCGAGGAGGCGGACGGACGTGCTGAGATAAGCGAGATTTATGAAGGGCAAATCCAGAACATCCAACACAGCAGATAACACCACAAGACAAGGGGCAAACACAGGGCTTAAATACGCAGGGAAAACGAGGGAAACAGGTGGAGACAATCAGGGGCGGAGTCAGGAAACCAGGGGGCTAAACCAAAACAAACGCACATGGAGTGGGAGGAGCCAATGCTTTTCCTGAGACATCATGGGGCTTCTAATAAAAGCAAACCTAGTTTTTACATCTAACTTGGTCCTCGAACACATTTAGAGCTAGTTCTAACGTTTAGCCAATGCTAATGTTTTTAGCATGTATGCTAACAGAGTGAGGTTTTTTTTTCCGTATTTTCTCTCCAGTGAAGAACACGTAGCTTTGCTGAAACATGATCCTGTGTAGACGTTTGTGTCTGTGCTGATTCCACAGCACTAGCAGGAGAGATCGCTGGTGCACATTTTGCTTTTTGTTGAATAATTTAAAAAATATTTAATTTGGAATATTCTCGTTTTTATACAAGCAACATGAACATCCCTGCTACTAATGAGTTGTAGCTCCTACCGTTCAGCATGAGGGCAGTGCAGTGTGCCAGTTTAGCCCATCAGATTATCTAAGAACACTGACTGAGAGCCAAACAATTACCAGTTAACAGTAAAGCCAGTAAAACCTCAAGGTTCTTTAGTAAACAAAATGGTTCTATATAGAACCATGAACACTCATAGAATGGTTTGCATGATTAAAGGGTTCTTTGCATGGTTCATATTGATGGAGAATGTGTTCTAGATGCTTCTATATAGAACTTTTTGAAAAGGGTTCTATATAGCACCAAAAAGTGTTCTGCTATCAGAATAAGCCTGATATTGTAACAATAGAAGAACCCGTTTTGGTGCTACGTAGAACCCTTGGGGGTTGTCGTGGGCTAGAGGTTAGGGAACCAGCCTTGTGGCCGGAAGGTCGCACGTGACTGAGGTGCCCTTGACCGAGACACCTAACCCCCAACTGCTCCCCGAGGTGGATTGGGCTGCCCACTGCTCACTGCCTCCTAGTGTGTGTGTGTAGTCACTAGTGTGTATGTGGTGTTTCACTGCACGGATGGGTTAAATGCGGAGGTGGAATTTCCCCGTTGTGGGACTAATAAAGAGGATCTTACTTGTCAAAAAAGTAGAACCATTTTCTCCACTTAAGAACCCTTGAAGAACCATAATGTTTAAGCGTGTGCTTAAAACCAAAACAATCTGGAAGACCCTAATAAAGAAGAAAATCCAAATGTTTTCTCTTCATTTAGTTTCATGTCTGTGTCAACTGGAACAAAAAGACTGAATGTCTTCTATTAGGCTTTGTGTGCTGAAGGAGTCTGAGCTGTAACGCTGTCTAAGAACTGACCCCACAGTGCGGAGGCCGGACTGAAGCCCAGCTGCACTTGCTGTGAGCTGGTCAGCTTCTTCAAAACGATGCTGCACTGTAGGAAACAAGTCGGTGATTAAAGTGATATCGACTTACATGCCATGAAAACACAATCTGGCTCAGATCTGTTTAAAACACTGACCGGTCGCTCTGAATCTTGGTGGGAGACTGCGGCTAAGAGATGTGGTGATGTGGGCAGAAGCTCACGCCGCTACGATCTTCTGTAACAACGTAAAAAGTCAGTGTTACATTGGGCCCCCGTTAGGTTGTTCCCCCGGCTCCCCACACATGTATTTTAACATTTTACACTAACATTAAAACCTTATTCTCGGTTCATATTCCCCCTGTGTTATTGTCTGCTGTCCGGTGTGGTCTAGAGGAGGACGCATTCCCCTTCTGAGTCTAGGTTTGTTCCTCTTGCTCTTAGGGGGTTTTTCCGTGCCGCTGTCGCCACTGGCGACGGTCCTGGGGTCTCGGACCTGGATTTTTCTGTAAAGCTGCTTTGTGACAACACCTGTTGTAAAAAGCGCTGTGTAAGTAAACTTTGACTTGACTAACTGGACTCGGCTGATTCGGCCACTTTAAGCTTCTGTTTTAATAGCTGCAAATAACGACCAAGAAAATAATTCAATCCTTAATCCTGACGGTTAACTGGCAGCTGTAATCTGATGACGGTGGTGGCCTTTAGTCCAGAGTGCTCACTGAGATGGTGCTGCTGCTTCACACTGTGTGTATGTACAGTTCCAGGTCTGGTGTGTTTACAGAGTTGGTGCCGTTGCTCAACAGTCTGGGTGAGTGTCCAACATGTCGCTCTACAGGACAGGCCGAGTCTCCCTCCACCCCCATTGGCTGGGGTTTATAGGTCGTACGGCTGCTGCGGTATTCAGGACGGGGATCCATATAATTGGCCTCTAATTGGCTGTCGCGTCTGCATGCCATACCAGCTGCCCACAGAACCAGTTCAGAGAAGAGCAGCTGCTCCTAAACAGAGCTAGACAGACATATTCATATATTCATATGCCCCAAATTATATATATATAAGAAAGATTTTACATTTATTATAATATTTTAAAATGATGCTGATGCACTATACAGGGCATAATCTGTAAATAGGGTTCATTTTAGGCTTTGGAACTCCTTAAAATTGAGCTTTGATTTACACTCTTAAAAAACATGGTTCTTCAAGGGTTCTTCAGTAAAGCAAATGGTTCTATATAGAACCATGAACACTCAAAGAACCCTTTGCAAGATTAACCCGTTCTCTGAATGGTGAAATGGTACTTCAGATTGATGGAGAACGTGTTGTATTACAATCTCAAGCTTATAACAATAGAAGAACCTTTTTTGCGCATAGTGATCTTAGGCTTATGTGCAGCTGCTCAGCCATGGAGACCCATTTCATGAAGCTCCTGATGGACAGATCTTATGCTGATGTTGCATCCAGAGGCAGTTTGGAGCTCTGTAGTGAATGAATCAACAGAGGATAGGTGATTTTACATGCTATGCACTTCAGCACATGGTGGCCCCACTCTGTGAGTTTGCATGGTCTACCAGTTAACAGCATATCATTTCACACTAATAGCACTTACAGTTGTCTGGGGCAGACCTAGCAGGACAGAAATGTCAGAAACAGAGGTGGCGTCCTATGACAGAGCCATTTGGCCATATAGTGTACGAGGCTAGAGTTGGGCTATAGAACGTGTTAAATCAAAATGCTTTACTGTTTCTTTCAGTGATGTCTCGGGAAAGTCCGAGTGGCTGGAGTGTGTGGGACGGGAACAGGGAGACAGAGGCCATTCCTGCTGTGACGACCCTCGACCCAGAGGAGCGAGGGGTGCAGGTAGGACAGGTATGCATGTGTGTATGTTTGTAAAAAGTGGGTGTGATAGTTCAACCAAAAATTTAAAATTCTCCCTCACTGCAAATGTAGCTCAGCTAAGACGTGTTTAACCCCAGCTGGTCCGGTTGGCGATCCTGTGCTGCTCCCAGACTGGACTCAGCTCGGCAGCAAAGTGACAAGTTTCCCTTGTGCACCTTTAATAAAGATTAAGACCCTTATTAATCCCACAACAGGGAAATTCCACCTCTGCATTTAACCCATCCGTGAAGTGAAACACCACATACACACTAGTGAAGACACACACACTAGGGGGCAGTGAGCACACTTGCCCGGAGCGGTGGGCAGCCCTATCCGCAGCGCCCGGGGAGCAGTTGGGGTTTAGGTGTCTTGCTCAAGGACACCTCAGTCATGGACTGTTGGCTCTGGGGATCAAACCGGCGACCTTCCGGTCACAAGGCTGGTTCCCTGACCTCCAGCCTTGTTCTTTGCATGTTCTTCAGATTGATGGAGAATGTGTTGTGCATGGTTCTATACTGAACATTTTTGAAAATGGTTCTATACAGCCCCAAAAAGGGTTCTGCTATTGTTAGGATGTCAAGCTTGTAGCAATAGCAGAAAACTTGTTGGTGCTACACAGAACCATATACAACATGTTCTCCATCAATGTGATGAACCATAGAAGGACCATCTTTTTAAGAATGTAGGATCAATGAAGTGCATAACATTTTGTGCGCTAAGAAAACTAAATGCAGCCTGTAATTCTCTTGGAGGAGGGGGATAAACACCCACGTGGTCGATCTGGATGGGAATAAATCACAGAGTGGCAGCAGTTCAAGAGGAAACGACCCCAGTACCACAATAATTTACCAGAGCTTACGTTGTGTGTGTGTGTTATATATCTATCACATTTATGTCTTGTAGGTCTTGCCCAAATAATTGGAATTCTGGAGTTAATTTGTTACATTTGTTGTCATTTATTATTCAAAACGTTGTCTTTAAAGCCACACATTTTAAAGGGCTCATATCCAGCATTTTTCCCTTGATGTCCACTTACAGTATTTGTGTTTGTTTACGTATCAAAAACAGTCATAATTCCTTTGTTTTTTTAATTCCTCTGGGATGAGCTTGAGTAATGAAGGTCCAATGAACAGCTTTGAGATAGTTAGAGTTGATAGACCTCCAATGAACACCTTTGGGATGAGCCAGTGAAGCTCCACTGAACACTTTTGGGATGACTTGGACCGATAAAGCTCCAATGAACACCTTTGGGAAGAGTTGGGCCGATAAAGCTCCAGTGAAGACCTTTGGGATGGGTGGGGCCAGTAAAGCTCCAATGAACACCTTTGGGATGAGTTGGGCCGATAAAGCTCTAATAAACACCTTTGGGATGAGTTGGGCCGATAAAGCTCCAATGAACACCTTTGGGATGGGTGGGGCCAGTAAAGCTCCAATGAACACCTTTGGGGTGAGTTTGGCCGGTAAAGCTCCAATGAACACCTTTGGGATGGGTAGGGCCAGTAAAGCTCCAATGAACACCTTTGGGGTGAGTTGGGCTGATAAAGCTCCAATTAACACCTTTGGGATGAGTTGGGCCGATAAAGCTCCAGTGAACACCTTTGGGATGAGTTGGGCTGATAAAGCTACAATGAACACCTTTGGGGTGAGTTGGGCTGATAAAGCTACAATGAACACCTTTGGGTGAGTTGGGCCGATAAAGCTCCAGTGAACACCTTTGGGATGAGTTGGGCTGATAAAGCTCCAATGAACACCTTTGGGATGAGTTGGGCTGATAAAGCTCCAATGAACAGCTTTGGGATGAGTTGGAGTGATGAAACTCCATTGAACCCCTTTGTGTGTGTGTGTGTGTATGTGTGTGTGTGTGTGTGTGTGTGTGTGTGTGTGTGAGCAGTCAGACTATGAGGAGTACCAGCCCGTGACGGAGTGTGTTCCAGCTGAGACGCCTCTGGTGGTTCCTGTAACCGGGGAGTCATTCTGTCAGTGTCCGACACAAACAGACCTGAGCTCTCAAACACAGCTGGACACGTACGCACTCGAGTGTACCTGCGGAGAGGACGAGTCAGGTAACCTCTGCACGTCTGAGTGTCTCTAAACAGCAGTTTCTAAACTTTCAGTGCAAGTCAGTGTAAAGAGGTTTTATTCCAAGTGATTTTAGAGCATTTCTATTGGTCCAATTATCGTCAAATTCTCACACAATGTAAAGGCCAGCTGGTGAGTTGAAATGATGTAGAAAAATAAAAATCAACAAAAACGGAGATAAATGGTTTTCTTTGGACAGCGACGATATGTTGAGTCACTGACAGTGATGAATGTAATTCAATACAGAAAAATCAATAAAAAGAAAAGAGAAAGAAAAAAGTGGGAGAGAGTAAAGAAATAAATATATCGTCGCTGTCCAAAGAAAAATAAGTATCTCCAAAATAGTAACTTTACAGGAGAGGGCAAAACGTTCTTCGCTTATAGTGTAAATTAATGGAAAAGGTTTTTATTCTAAGCAATTCTGGAGCATTTCTACTGGTCCATTCATCATAAAAATGAATACACAATGCAACGTAAAGAGCACAAACAAATTGAGATACAGGTTTTTCATTGGGCAGTAATGTTATACGTATATGTATATACAGTCACATAAAAGTGTACACATACAGCAAAAGATACATCAGTTACCAGTTAATGCATTGCCCCCAAAGGGTGCAGTGTAAAGCTGTAATAATATAATAATGCCTCCCAACTTTTCAAGAAAATACCTTCTCAACTGGACAAACCCAAGTCAGAATATGTGTACAACTGTTATTAACATAAAGAAATGAGAAAATGGTCCACATATTCTGGAGAATTTATTAGATGATCCTTTAAAGACCATCTATTTTTTCCAAACTAAAAAAATAAATATATGATTAAGAATAGCCATAAACCAACTCCACTGAACACCTTTGGCATGAGTTGGGCCGATAAACCTGCAATGAACACCTTTGGGATAAGCTGGAGTGATGAAACTCCACTGAACACGTTTGGGATGAGTGGGGCTGATAAAACCCCAATGAACACCTTTGGGATGAGTGGGGCCGATAAAGCTCCAGTGAACACCTTTGGGATGAGTTGGGGTAATAAGGCTCCAATTAACACTTTTGGGATGAGTGGGGCTGATAAAACCCCAATGAACACCTTTGGGATGAGTGGGGCCAATAAAGTTCCAATGAACATCTTTGGAATGAGTTGGGCAAATAAAGCTCCAGTGAACACCAGTGGGATGAATTGGGCCAATAAAGCTCCAATTCACAGTTTTGGGATGAGTGGGGCCGATAAAGCTCCAATGAAGACCTTTGGGATGAGTTGGACCAATAAAGCTCCAATGAACACCTTTGGGATGAGTTGGGCTGATAAAGCTCCAGTGAACACCTTTGGGATGAATTGGGCCGATAAAGCTCCAATTCACAGTTTTGGGATGAGTTGGGCCGATAAAAGCTCCAATGAAGACCTTTGGGATGAGTTGAAGCGAATAATGAAGCTAATTCACCTAGTGTGATAAGTACGGTTCATTTGATTTTAATGTGTGTGTGTGTGTGTGTGTGTGTGTGTGTTGCAGGTTGTGTGTGGGTGTGGCACGAAGAGTGTAAATCTCCCGCAGTGTTGCTGAGCTGCTCTAACAGGAAGGTGAGTTTTCACCCCGATTACAGCTGCGGCACAGCGGCCGTCCGTGGGTCAGCAGAGCTACGGCACGGTCAGCACTTCTGGGAGATAAAGATGACCTCGCCTGTGTACGGCACTGACATGGTGAGATACGTTCTGTAGAGATGGGTGCACTTATTTAAACATACTCTTAGTGTTGGTTCACTTAACTGGATGTTCTTAATGGGGCTAATTTGGCTAACAAGTAGTGCAGTCTTGTACCCCACCAGTTAGCATGGTGCTAACTGCATGTCTAAGTCATTATGAAGGAGAGATGATTGCGAGACTGCAGGCGTCCCGAAGCCGGAATTCTGGCCGTACTTCAGTCCGTGTTCGTAGATAATAGTCATCAGAATCAGAAACCACGTCATCAGGTGTGTTTAGGATCACTGTGTGTGTGTTTGTGTGCAGATGGTGGGGATCGGAACGCCGGAGGTGAATCTGGATCAGTTTAGACACAGTTTCTGCAGCATGCTGGGAGCAGACGCCCACAGCTGGGGGCTCTCCTACACAGGTACACACCGCAGGTCATGTGACCTTTCCCTTTATTTTAATAACTCATTTATTTGTAAGCAAACAAAATGTTGCTTCAAGCTCCCAGGAAGCACAGTGTAAAGTGTCAAATGGGTTTGATATGAAAATTAAGGGTCAAATTAAACATTTAGTAAAATTTGAATGGAAAAAAAGACAGAAATATGGACATCTTTATATTCACTGTGTAACTCGCCGTAAGTCGAACAAGCCTGCAGTCATTTAGGGTAATTGTTTGGTATTTGGGTGAGTAAGAATTACAATTATAAGTATTTACATGTGATAGTCGCACAGGCCATCTGCTGTTATTTTCAGGAATCCCTGAGCTGCTTAGATATGCCATTGTTTGACACGTTAATGCTAACAGACATTTGATACACTATATTTCCAAAAGTATTCGGTCGTCTGGCTTCACACGAGTGACGTCCCATTCTTAATCCATAGGGTTTAATATGTCGGCCCACCCTTTGCAGCTATAACAGCTTCAGCTCTTCTGGGAAGGCTTTCCACAAGGTTTAGGAGTGTTCATGGGAATTTCTGACCGTTCTTCTAGAAGCTCATTTGTGAGGTCAGACACTGATGTTGGACGAGAAGGCCTGGCTCACAGTCTCCACTCTAATTCATCCCAAAGGTGTTCTATGGGGTTGAGGTCAGGACTCTGTGCAGGCCAGTCAAGTTCTTCCACACCAAACTGGCTCATCCGTGTCTTTATGGACCTGCTTTGTGAACTGGTGGGCAGTCATGTTGGAACAGGAAGGGACCGTCCCCAAACTGTTCCCACAAAGTTGGGAGCAGGAAATTGTCCAAAATCTCTTGGTGCTGAAGCTTTAAGAGTTCCTTTCACTGGAACTAAGGGGCCGAGCCCAACTCCTGAAAACACCCCCACACCATGATCCCCCCTCCACCAAACTTTACACTCGGCACAATGCAGTCAGACAAGTACCGTCTCCTGGCAACCGCCAAACCCAGACTCGTCCATCGGATTCCCAGATGGAGAAGCGTGATTGGTCACTCCAGAGAACTCGTCTCCACTGCTCTAGAGTCCAGTGGCGGCGCTTTACTCCACTGCATTCCACGCTTTGCATTGCGCTTGGTGATGTAAGGCTTGGATGCAGCTGCTCGGCCGTGGAAACCCATTCCATGAAGCTCTCTACGCTGTTCTTGAGCTGATCTGAAGGCCACATGAAGTTTGGAGGTCTGTAGTGATTGACTCTGCAGAAAGTCGGTGACCTCTGCGCTCTATGCCCCTCAGCAGCCGCTGACCGCTCTGTCATTTTACATGTCCGACCACTTCGTGGCTGAGTTGCTGTCGTTCCCAATCGCTTCCACTTTGTTATAATCCCACTGACAGTGGACTGTGGAATATTTAGTAGTGAGGAAATTTCACGACTGGACTTGCTGCACAGGTGGCGTCCGATCACGGCACCACGCTGGAATTCACTGAGCTCCTGAGAGCGACCCATTCTTTCACTAATGTCTGTAGAAGCAGTCTGCAGGCCGAGGGGCTCGGCTTTATACACCTGTGGCCATGGAAGTGACTGGAACACCTGAATTCAGTGATTTGGATGGGTGACTGGATACTTTTGGAAATAAAGTGTATCTTTATGAATTAAAGAAAAAAAATTTACCCAACACCTGCAAAAGTTTGTAATTTTTTAATTTAATAAAAGTATCACCTCAGATACCTTTTCTACCTTGTTAGTCTGGAGTGTCTGTGAGCTAAAGCAAGAATTTTGATGGTGAATCATTTTGATGGCCATTATGGAACAAAAATAAACAATTAGCATGAGGCGAATGTGGTTTTTATTGATTTTCTGTCCTCTTGGATTCACCCAATGAAATGAATATATATACAGAATAAAAGAAGAATTGTCCTTGAAGGGATTAAGTGTCCAGTACTGCAAACAATGTTAAAGGGCTATTGGACAGAGCAACTACTACAGGCCCAGTAGAACAAATAAATGACTGCACTCAAAGGGGTAAATAAATAAATAAATAAATACATGGACAGTCAGTGTTGATATATATTACTGAACTTTAACAGTATTTGTGTAACAGAAAGCAGTCAGTTTAGTCAGTCAGTGCCAGCAACATAGCTTAAATATGTGCCTGTTTGAGAGCTCTCTGGGCGTGGCCTAATATTCTGATAAGCATGTGTGATTGACATCCTTCAGTCTGATACTCCCAGCTTACCCATATGGACAAATATGTACTCTAAATTTCTTTATCATATATATTTCTGCAGTGTATGAAAATGGATGAAAATGTATTTGTTAAATATAGATTTAAAACCCATTTATCAGTGTGTGTGATTCTCTGTGCTGATTTGAGCGTAACGAAGGTTCCAGATGTAGCTAAATGTACTGACTGTGATCTGCACTGCGCTTTACCTTAATCAGGTACGTCTGCATTCAGACTCTCACACCCAATGTACTTCACATAAACAAGATATCAGATTAGACCTGCATTTCACAGGGTATCAGTACCTACAGCCCTCGCTTCTGTCCTGCTAAAGGACCATTAGATCAGATTTAACACGAAGACACTGGAACACAAACTCATTTCTGAAGGAATCAGACAGTGAAGAGCATCAGACAGGATTCTGGAGATGTTCCTCCACTTTCAGATGGAGCTGATAAACTCATTTCTAAAGGAATCAGAAAGTGAAGAACATCAGACAGGATTCTGAAGATGTTCCTCCACTTTCAGATGGAGCTGATAAACTAATTTCTAAAGGAATCAGACAGTGAAGAGCATCAGACAGGATTCTGGAGATGTTCCTACACTTTCAGATGGAGCTGATAAACTCATTTCTAAAGGAATCAGACAGTGAAGAACATCAGACAGGATTCTGGAGATGTTCCTCCACTTTCAGATGGAGCTGATAAACTCATTTCTAAAGGAATCAGACAGTGAAGAGCATCAGACAGGATTCTGGAGATGTTCCTCCACTTTCAGATGGAGCTGATAAACTCATTTCTAAAGGAATCAGACAGTGAAGAGGGTCAGACAGGATTCTGGAGATGTTCCTTCACTTTCAGATGGAGCTGATAAACTCATTTCTAAAGGAATCAGACAGGGAAGAGCGTCAGACAGGATTCTGGACATGTTCCTCCACTTTCAGGTGGAGCTTATAAACTCATTTCTAAAGGAATCAGACAGTGAAGAGCATCAGACAGGATTCTGGAGATGTTCCTACACTTTCAGATGGAGCTGATAAACTCATTTCTAAAGGAATCAGACAGCGAAGAGCATCAGACAGGATTCTGGAGATGTTCCTACACTTTCAGATGGAGCTGATAAACTAATTTCTAAAGGAATCAGACAGTGAAGAGCATCAGACAGGATTCTGGAGATAATCCTCCACTTTCAGATGGAGCTGATAAACTCATTTCTAAAGGAATCAGACAGTGAAGAGCATCAGACAGGATTCTGGAAATGTTCCTACACTTTCAGATGGAGCTGATAAACTAATTTCTAAAGGAATCAGACAGTGAAGAGCATCAGACAGGATTCTGGAGATGTTCCTCCACTTTCAGATGGAGCTGATAAACTCATTTCTAAAGGAATCAGACAGTGAAGAGCATCAAGCAGGATCCTGGACATGTTCATACATTTTTAAATTATAACCCCATTTCCAAAAAAGTTGGATGCTGTGCAAAATGTAAATAAACACAAAATGCAATGATGTGCAAATCATTTAAACGCTGTATTTCATTGAAAATAGTACAGAGACAACAAATCAGATGTTAAAACTGAGAAATTTTGTTGTTTATTGAAACATTTTTGCCCAATTTTAATTTGATGCCAACAACGTTTCAAAAAAGTTGGGACAGGGGAACAAAAGTAAAGCATGGCAGGTAAAGTTGTGTAATGCTAAAAAACACCTGGTGGTTGATTGGCAGCAGGTCAGTATCATGACTGGGTATAAAGAGCAGCTCAGAGAGGCGGAGTCTTTCAGAAGTAAAGAGGAGGAGGGGGTCACCACTCTGTGAAAGACTGGACCATCAAATAGAGCAACAACTCAAGAAGAACGTTCCTCAACATAAAACAGCAAAGAGCTTCTGCTTTCCATCGTCTACGGTGCAGAACATCATTAAAGACTCAGAGAATCTGGAGAAATCTCTGTCTGTGAGGGACGAGGCTGAACACCAGTATCTGCTGGCCGTGATCTTTGGGCCCTCAGGCAGCACTGCATTAAAAACAGACATGGTTCTGTAGTGGAAATCACTGCATGGGCTCAGAAACACTTCTGAAAACCACTGTCTGTGAACACAGTTCATCACTGCATCCACAAACGCTGTTAAACTCTAAAACACAAAGAAGAACCCAAATATAAACAGGATCCAGAAACGCTGCCACCTTCTCTGGGCCTGAGCTCTTTAAAATGGACTGAGGGGAAGTGGAAAAGTGTCCGGCGGTCCGACAAATCAACATCTGAAATTCTTTAGGAAATCATGGACACTGTGTCCTCCAGGCTGAAGACCACTCAGCTGGTTATCAGTGCTCAGTTCTAAAGCCAGTATTCATGATGGTTTAGGGGGCATTAGTGCTCATGGCCTGGGTGACGTGCTCATCTGTGAAGGCTCCATTAAAGCTGAATGATATAAACATGTTTTATCAACATCTGCTGCCGTCCAGACGACGTCTTTTTCAGAGAAGGCCTTGATTATTTCAGCAAGACGATGTCAAACCACATTCTGCATGAATTACAGCAGCACTGCTCTGTATTAAAAGAGTTCGGGCGCTAAACTGACCTGCCTGAAGTCCAGACCGGTCACCACTGAGAACATTTGACACATTATGAAATGAAAAATACGACAAATGAGCCCCTGAAACTGACGAGCAGCTGAAATCCTGAATCAGACAAGAACAGAAAACATTTCACTGTCAGAGCTGCAGCAGCGTCTCCTCAGTTCCCAAACACTGACAGAGCTGTTAAAGAAGAGGAGGTGGACTCAGCGGTGAACAGACCCGTCCCAACTTTTATGGAACGTGTTGCTGGCATCAAATTCAAATGGGCAAATATTTAAAAAAACAATAAAATTTCTCACTTTCAACATTTGATATGTTGTCTTTGTAGTATTGTCCTTTTAAAATGCAGGTCATATGCTCTGCACATCATTGCATCCAATTTTTATTTACATTCTGCACAGCGTCCCAACTTTTTTTGAAAATGAAGTTGTATTTGAACTCATTTACATAAATTTATTTTTGTATGGTACACTGCTATCTGTAATATTTCCCCACACACTTTAAAATATATGCATTTTAAAATATATTTGGTTAATGTGGCAAAACATTTGGAAATATATTTTAGTGTTTGAATGTATTTCAAAATATATAAACATACATGTCCGTGTGTTTTGTTTCATATGGGTGGGTAAAGCTTGCTTATTCAGCATCCTCACTAAGGCTGGTGTGGTTGATCTGATGAACTGTCACCCCCAGTGATCTCTCTGTGTTCCAGCGATGTTGTCTTCTGTCTCTTTGTGTGCAGGTCTTCTGCACCATAAAGGGTCAAAGGTCAGTTTCTCTCCACGGTTTGGTCAAGGCTCGATTATCGGACTTCACCTGGACACTTGGCACGGAACTCTAACCTTCTACAAGAACCGCCGGTGGATTGGTGAGAGTTAACACACAAAAACACCCTGTGTCCAAAAGCACCAAGGCACTCAGGTGCAACCACTGCTGATAGGTGTTCTTGTGCACTCAGCTTGCGTAGAAAAGCACTGACCAATGAATGAGATGCTCTGGAGCAGCTACACATGACCCTAAGGTCACCATGTCCAGTGCCATGCGTGGGCCAAAGGGGTACAAAGCCCCCCAGCACTGGGCTGTGGAGCAGTGGATCTGTGTTCTGGATGGAACTCCAGTGATGGTGTGATGGAGCTCCATCCAGTAGCTTTGGGATGAGCTGGAGTGTCCAGAACTGACCATCCAGCATCAGTACCTGACCTCACAAATTCTCAATCAGATCCTCACAGCAATGTTCCAACATCTAGAGCCTTTCCAGAAGAGTAGAGGCTGTTCCTGCAGCACAGACTCACAATTAAAACCTTCCTTTCAGAAGAAACTATGGAGGAGCAGCATCTCAATGACTGGGATGTAATCAGAGTCATTCAGAGGGTTTGGTGTGAAGTGGTTCAGATGTCTTTACAGTGGTGGTGATGGGAACCAGGCGTCACCATGACTACAACACAGATATAGACACTTAATTTACCATCCAGAACCACCAGAGAACCTACACGAGTCTTCTGAGCTTATATGGAATGTTGATGATGGAAAACAGTGGAAAATCTGGAATAATGAGTTTTCTTTGGGGACTATTTTGCCGCACAGCGCCCTGCATGTCTCCCTCCACCATGAATGGAGTTGATGTTCTCTAAACTCTCATAAAACAGCGCCTCAGTCATCAGGCAGTGAATTCAGAACCAGTTCATGTAGGAACTTTCTGTAGGAGCTTTTAGAGGGACGACTGGTTCCCATCACCACCACTGTGAGGAGCTTTTAGAGGGGGACGTCTGGTTCCTATCACCACCACTGGGAATAGTTCTGAGTTTCTCTTAAATAAAGCGTTTCATACCAAACCGCTCTGTTTATATCTTAAGTGAATAGTTATGTAGGACATTTTTAAAAATGGGTAGAATTCCCTTTTAAGACAAAAGGAAGACCCAGTTTTTGCACTCTGCCTATTAGTCTGCATTAAGTATAAGAAATCAAGCAAATCTGAGCCGGTCAGTGGTGAACTGTGTCTGAAATCTGGTATTAGGTGGATTTTCCCTGATGTAAGATGTAACCTCTTCCAGGTGTGGCTGCCACAGGTCTGCGGAACAAGTCCTTCTACCCGATGGTGTGCTCCACTGCAGCTAAGAGCAGTATGAAGGTGATCAGCTCAGTTGCCGCCCCCACCTCCCTGCAGTACCTGTGCTGCATTCACCTGCGCGACTACTTGCCGGACGTGCCGGACGCTCTCTCTGCTCTGCCCTTACCGCCAGGGCTAAAGCTACAGCTCAGCCAGCAGCTCGGCTGGGTGCTCAGGCTCAGGAGGCCTGAGGCGTCCACGCATACCTGTGCTGAAGATTCCCAGCCAGGCCATGCCCCCTGTCAGAGCCCTTACCTGGACTCCACCTCCTTAAAACCTGCACATACATACCTGATCTCTCATCCTGACTCCGCCCACACACCTGGACACACACACCCGAGCTCTCATCCTGACTCCGCCTCCTTCACACCTGCAGATACATACCTTTCCCCTCATCCTGACTCCGCGTCCTTCACACCTGCCGATACACACCTGAGCTCTCATCCTGACCCCGCCTCTTTTCTTGATGCTACAGCAACTCCTGACTCAGCCCATTGCACACCTGCAGACATTTGCCTCACCTTTCGCCCTGACTCCGCATCCTACTTTGATGATGATAATGCTGCATATCCTGACTCTGCCTATTGCACACCTGCCCACACATACCTGTCCTCTCATCCTGACTCCGCCTCCTGCAAATATGTTGATCCTGACTTGTTCTCAGACCTTGGCTCCTGTTCTGACTCCGCCTCCTGCTCTGACCCTGCGTCCTGCCCTTGCTGTGATGCTCCTCTTTCTCTTGCGACCTGCGGCCATGACGACTGCCTCTCTAGTGCCTCCTGCTGCTCAGGCCCCGCCTTCCGCCCCACCTCCCCTCTTCCTGATCAGTCCTGCTGCCCTTCCTCTCCTGACCCCGCCCAGTCTAGGCCAGGCGCCACCTCTGGGAGTGACTCCGACAGCTGCACTTCGGAAACCTGCCAGAGGAAACGCTGCCGCTGGACATGACACACACACACACACACACACACACACACACACAGAGACACAGCTCCAGTCGTTTATTACACTTCCTGTCTTACCTCAGATAAAGAGCATGACTTGAACACAGCTAGTTGCCATATGAGTTACAATTTACCGCTTCTACCGTTGTATTTTGTATTCCAGCCAATCAGAATAAGCTCCTCCCCCTGTTCTGGGTCAGGCTCAGGGTGTTTTCTTGTTTAAAAACTTGATGTTTTTTGTGGACAGACTGAGAGTTGAATAGTGTAGCATTTTGAATAGCCCTCAGGTTTCAGAGACATTTATGCATGTGTTGTTTGGGCTTGACGAGTTTCCTAAAGCGCTTTACAAACATTATAGGCTGAAGGAAAAGTTCTCCGATCTGAAAATCTGATCTAAGATGCTCTGGTTTCTTTTCTAGTTATATATACAGAACCTCACAGAAGTGAGTGCACCCCTCACATTTCTGCAGATATTCTGTCTTTTGATGGGACGTCACTGTAGAACTGAAACTCTGATATAAGTTAAAGTGGTCAGTGTGCAGCTTGTACAGCAGAGCAGATTTACTGTCCTCTGAAAAGAACAACACACAGACATTAATGTCTAAACAGCTGGCAGCACAAGTGAGTCCACCTCACAGTGGACGTGTCCAGATTGGGCTCAGGGTCAATATTTAGTGTGACCACCGTTATTATCCAGCACCCGGAACCCTCTTGGGCATGGAATTCACCAGAGCTGCACAGGCTGCTACTGGAATCCTCTTCCACTCATGACGTCACGGAGCTGGTGGATGTTAGACGCCTTGCCCTCCTCCTCCTTCCACTTGAGGACGCCCCACAGGTGCTCAACTGGGTTTAGGTCTGGAGACACACTTGGCCAGTCCATCACCTTTACCTTCAGCAAGGCAGTTGGAATCTTGGAGGTGTGTTTGGTGTTCGTTATCGAGTTGGAAAACTGCCATGCGGCGTCTGACCTCCCACTTCTTCAACCTCTGCAGCAATGCTGGCAGCACTCATGCGTCTATTTCTAGAAACCTCTGGATATGATGTTGAACACGTGGACTCTTCTTTGGTCGACCCTGGCGAGAACTGTTCCGAGTGGAACCTGTCCTGGGAAACCGCTGTTTAACCTTGGCCACCGTGCTGTAGCTCAGTTTCAGGGTGTTAAGTCTTCTTATAGCCCAGGCGTCTTTGTGGAGAGCAGCAATTCTATTCCTCACATCCTCAGAGATTCTTTACCATGAGGTGCCGTGTTGAGTATCCAGTGGTCAGTGTGAGTGAATTGAACCCAAAACACCAAATTTAACAGCCCTGCTCCCCGTTCACACCTGATACTGTGTATATACATATATATATATATACACACGCACATGTATATACACACACTCAAGCCCATCCACTGTATTAGAAACCCCCACCTTATGGTTCCACTCATTAGCCACTTTATGAGCTCTACTCTTATAACTCACTATATAGGTGTGTGCAGCTGAGAATCGTCCAGCACCCAGAAGATACCCAACCTGCACCAGCTCTGTGGTCAGAACCTGACCAGTGATTTAGAGCTAGTTCAGCGATTCTCCACCCAGTGCCCTGCACATTTTAGAGTTCTCCTGTGCCCAACTCAAGGTATTACTCCACTGATCCAACCAATGAACTGATTACCAAGTCCTCCCTGAGGTGAACCAGAGGGGCAGTGCAGGTACAGGCAGTGGCACTACAGTACCAGGACGGAGAACCACAGGACAGAGAACCACAGGGCTGGAGGAGGACCAATACACAGTATCAACCAGGGTACAAGGGGACACTGTGGCCTGACTAGGAGAACCTCCCTGTGATGCAGACGTATCTTGAAGGTTGAGAAATCTTTGGAAAACGGCATCTGCTTTGGGAGTCATTTTATTTTGGACACATTCTGAGAAGAACTGATTCATTGCAGAACACCATTATGCTCTGAACAGTTGAAGGTAAAAGAGAATATGGAGGAAGACAATCAGAGGAACCTTGATCCAGCCATTCAGAAGACCTTAAGACCCAAACAGAAGACAGGACATTCTGGAGAAACACCATCCAGATGGACACCAGGAGTTGGGAACCCACTTACAGGCACTGACTCCTAATACACTCTCCAAAAAGATGGTTCATTCAAGAAAATGGTTCTATATAGAACCATAAAGAGCCTTTCTACAGCGGAGAATGCGCTGTAGATGGTCTCTTCTTGAAAAGGGTTCTTCTGTTACTACAAGCTTGACTTAACAATATCAGAACCCTTTTCAAAAGGGGTCTATATAGAACCATCTACTGCACTCTGCAATCTAGAGAGCACTTGTACTGTGTAAAGAACCCTTTACTCATGCAAAGGGTTATTCAAGTGTTCATGGTTCTATATAGAACCATTTTCTTTACTAAAGATCCTTGAAGAACCATCTTTTTTTTTTCAACACATTTCAAACAGCAGGCAGCTTAACAAACACCCAGTTGTAGCTGGAAACGTTCCAAAGTTCCTCCCACCTTCCGGATGAATCATCAGAAGAGGCTGGAGTGTCCCTTTAAATATTAAATGAATTCACTTGGTCTTTTATTTCACATCACTGAACACTGAAGGTCTTCAAGCGTTAAATGTAGTTAGATGTCTGCTACAGAAACCCTGATGTACAGTTAGAGACCGTGTGGCGGGTTTCCAATAAAGTGGACAAGGTGAGTTGGGCTGTAGCGAAACAACAATAACACGGCCCATCCATACAGGTTGCTGCTGTTGGAACAAAACCTCGTATCTCCAAAATGGAAACTTCACAGGAGAAGAAAAAAACCTACTTTACTTTTAATGCAAGTCGATGGAACCAGAATTATTACAGAGTCATTTTGGGCCGTTTCTCTTGGTCCACTCATCAAGGTTCTTCCAACAGCAGCGATATACAGTTGTAGGCAAGTTCTCCACAGAGAACACACCTCTGCACATTTACAGTTACTGTTATAAAACATAAAACATGGCCTGAGCACATTTTAATGATTTATTTTTTTTCTATGTTAAAGGTGCATCGTGTAAGGTTTAGTGCCACCTAGTGGTGAGGTTGCAGATTGCGCCCAGCTGAATCCCCCTCCCTCAGCCCTCCCTTTCCAAGCGCGTAGTATAACCCACGGTTGCCAGAAGGTCTTCCGTCCGTCGTCTGTCCCGATTTTGTTTTGGTTCTACATGCTTTCTCTAGTTTGACGGTGTGGATTCGCCCTCCCTCACCTTTTCTTGCACTAAATAATAAGTTTGATCCTCCACTTGTCAAAATTTCGGTTCTCAAACTTCACAAAATGGTTACCAGCAGTTAACAGCAACCGGAGCTACAGCGCCACCAAATTCAAGCTGCCCGCTTCAGTGTAAAAACGTGAAAGGCGCCCTCTAGAGGCAGTGTTTGGTTTGTCCTCTCTGGGCTGCTGCAGAAACACGGCGGACACTCGAACATAACGAGAAAACAACAATTAATAATTAAAGCAGATTTTAGACTAATAAACACGTGGCTTTAAATACGGTGCTCAATTTCTGATAATAGACGCCCCCAGATCTCAAACACGGCACTTAATTCAGCAAATAAACAGGAACTGTGCCTCAAAATGTGCAGAAGTGTGTCTCTGTAGAGGACATGTTCACAGTTTACTCAGAAAACGTCATTTAAACAGGGTGCGCCCAAACTTTTGACTGTTTATACACACACACAGTAAGAAGTGACAGGAACACGACTTCTGCTCATCGTAGCTGACGGAAGTGCTGCGGCGAGGCTATCAGACGGGGCGAAAGCTGGCACAGCGTGTGGTTTGTAGATGCTTGTATATAGTTTAAACTTTTCCTGAGGCCAAAAAATGCTGTCTAAGTTCTTAGACCATCACCCAGAAATGAGATTACCTGAGCACTTTTTATTATTGTTTGTAAACCTTTTTGTTCATCATATCAGTCAAACTGAGTAGTAAACTGCATGAACTCTGTAGTGCACTTTTATATAATCTTTGCACATTTTCTTACTGATGTTATTGTTCGGACAGAAAAGAAAATCAAGACTAAACAATAAAGCAGATACAAAAGGAAACTTGCGTTAATTAACCCCTTATTAACACAACATAATATCGGTCAATAAAGAAACAGTAAATTGCTGTAGTGCGGATGAACTTCTGTGCAAGCAGAGACAGCCTTGTATTCGTCTGTCGAAGGTCCTTTCTTTGTTGTTTCGGCGTCACGTCACGTTCATGGTTTTGTTAAGGCAACATCTGTACGTTGATCTTGAAGCGACGTCTTGACGAGGAGGAACGTCTCCAAACAAAACATGCAGTGTGGGAACGGTCAGTGGTTCTCTGGTGGACGGTGAAGTTCAGACGTGTTTCACTGTGGTGGCTCGAGACCTGTAGAGCAGGGAGGCAAACACAGACGTTCGACATGATCATGTGATGTGTTTTTGCCATTTCAACTGCTCTTTCATGAAACTTGGGTCACACAGTCAAAAGATCGGTTGCTGCTGAGTTTCACGTGAGTTGCAGGACGCTTCACAAGGTGCCATTTAGTTTCATGTAGGTTTCAAGCAAATAAGGTTACATTGTAAAGCCTAACATTACACCAAGAACACAGACCTTCATCACCTCCCGATTGCAGCGTCAGTGTTCAAGCCTTATAACTGCACTCATGGCAGTTGCAGGGACTTCCTAGCTGAGAGACCTTTAAATGATTTCAGTCCATACTTCCCAATAACGCTACTGTTTTCAGTCAGGTTGACTTTCTGTTGAAGAGCTCGTCTCCCCAACCTGATGTTAGATGTAAAGGTGAAACCTAGTTGTTTTGAGTTTTTTTGGGGTTTTTTTGCATTTTTTTAACTGTAACTTTTTAATGTATTCATGTCCAGTTCCACCTACTAGTTAGGACACAATACACCCAACACTAGGAGGTTACAGGCAAACACAAGCTTGCTGTGACTGAGCGTCACTGGAGCTCAACACGCTTGGAGGAGAACACTAAACACCAGCTCTGTTAATCAGCCAACAGACGCCTGTACTGACTACCATCACGCTGAGTGATGGGGGAGACCGGGGGTCATCCTGCCCACCCAGAGAGCGAGACAGCTATGATCTCTTGGCTTCCGGACACGAAAAACTCGCAACCTCCTGATGTAACCAACTGCTAGAGCTGCACCATATAGAATTTCAGCATCGTCGTGGCAGGACGTGCAAAGTCAACTAAGACAAATTAAATCAAATGTGTCATATTACTGCTAGGAATCCAAAGGGTTAAGATTCTGAGTGCATTGCATTGTGGTAACTGTAGTCAGTTTACCTGTAGTTTGTGTCTCTGCAGAGCACAATGCCCTCTCGCACGTTTCTTTTAACGATGGCCACTCGTTCTTTTTGATCATCGAACTGTCTGCAGTAAACGGCCAGCACTTAACTGCCGTTTCAGCCTCATCCTTATCGGTGGAAACGTGCCCAAGTCGCGGGAGCTAGTGATGTTCGTCAGCCCGGTGCGGAGGCAGACATCAGGAAAGGTAACCAGGTAAGTGCCAGGTTTCAAGCAAATGAGGTTACACTGTGTAAACGCCAACGTTACATCAAGGATATAGACCCATATCACTCGTGATCGGAGCAGCAGCAACGGACACAGTGGCAGGAAAGTGAACTTCACAAAAAAGGAAAATTTAGCTCAGCTCGGATCCATCGACCACAGACCTCTGAAGTCCTGCCATAACTCCCATATTAGGAACTCCAGGTCTTAGCAGTTATTCCATATGGGGGAAAAAATGAGCATAGTTTGGGAGAACGGCTGGGATGGTAAACAATAACATTTGAAAGTTGACACATTTGGTCTTCTGTATTTTCCTCTTTGGAGGCAGTCGTGGGCTGGAGGTCAGGGAACCAGCCTCGTGACCGGAAGGTCGCCGGTTCGATCCCCAGAGCCGACAGTCCATGACTGAGGTGTCCTTGAGCAAGACACCTGACCCCCAACTGCTCCCCGGGCGCCGTGGATAGGGCTGCCCACTGCTCTGGGCAAGTGTGCTCACTGCCCCCTAGTGTGTGTGTTCACTAGTGTGTATGTGGTGTTTCACTGCACTGATGGGTTAAATGCGGAGGTGGAATTTCCCCGTTGTGGGACTAATAAGGGTCTCTTAGTCTTAATCTTAATCATTAATTAAGCTAAGCAGGTCAGCCTATCGCTCTAATATCACTACATAACCATAGAATATAAAGACTGTACCGACGCTCTTCAAACACCTTCCTCTCGTCTTCCTCCGGCTCCACTAGTCCAGCACCAGCTGAGGATTCTGGGACGTCATGAGCCGATGCACACGATTTGACAGGTCGGGTCCGACACGCCTCTCTTTAGCCCCGCCCTTCACAGTCAGATCAGCCAATAGTTTACGTTGCTCTTCTTCTGATTTCGCCTCTTCATATGCCTGATGGGATACAGACAGGGATGATGAAAATTACAGGACTGGACAGAATAATAATTATTATTTGCATTCTATAATAAACTTTAGTAAATAAACTCTTTTGCTCTGCGTGACTCTAAACTTTCCATTTTTTTGTTGCCATCATAACAATCGTAACTCTACCAAACGTTACCGAAGGTGTCAGTCGTGACCGTTTCAGTGACCATTTCAGCTCAATCTGAGCTCAGAAACTCAGCAAACTCAGCTCTGAGCAGCTGTTCACTCAGAAAATCGTCATATTTTACACTAAAACACTAAAAAGTGCTGAACTGCAGAAAATACGGCGATTCTAAATGATCCTCACTGACTTTCAGACTTCGGGACACATTTACTTCAAACCAATGGGATCTATCTGCTCACCCTGTGGCCATGAGGGACAGGGATGCAGCCCCACTACCTGCTCTGAAATGCAGGGGTGTGGCTAAAACAAGGCTCCACCCACAGACCAAAACTGTTTGTCAATAGTGACATGAAAACAAGGAACAGCAAGTTTTTTTTTCTTCATTTTAAACAAACATAAAAATGAATCTTACAACTTAACCTTAAGCAATGAAGATCTTTAAAAAGCAAACACTGCGCTGCTGTGAGTGAATGGCTAGACTTCTTGTCTCCCCCTTGTCTACAGATTAAAAGGCACACAGCGTCACCTAGTGTACTGAGGTAGGAGTGTTTGTTGCTCATACTGGATCAGGGAACATATAAAAATTTAATCAAAAATCTCATGCATTCATCAATATCGTTTTATTTTTATTGCTGTGTTTCAATATTTTTTACTTACTACAACCCCAATTCCAGTGAAGTTGGGACGTTGTGTAAAACAAATAAAAACAGAATACGATGATTTGTAAATCCTTTTCAACCTACATTCAACTGAATCCACTACAAAGACTGCAACACGTGCAACATGTTCCAGAGAAGTTGGGACAGGGGCGTGTTTCCCACTGTGTTACATCACCTTTCCTTTAACACTCAATAAGCGTTTGGGAACTGAGGACACTGATTGTTGAAGCTTTGTAGGTGGAATTCTTTCCCATTCCTGCTTGATGTCCAGCTTCAGCTGCTCAGCAGTCCGGGGGCTCCGCTGTCGTATTTTGAGCTTCATAATGCGCCACACATTTTCAATGGGAGACGGTCTGGACTGCAGGCAGGTCAGTCTAGTACCCGCACTCTTTTACTACGAAGCCACGCTGTTGGAACACGTGCAGAATGTGGCTCGGCATCGTCTTGCTGAAATAAGCAGGACGTCCCTGAAAAAGACGCTGCTTGGATGGCAGCAGATGTTGCTCCAAAACCTGTATGGACCTTTCAGCATTAATGGGGCCTTCACAGATGTGCAGGTTACCCCTGCCATGGGCACTAACACCCCCCCACACCATCAGAGATGCTGGCTTTTGAACTTTGCACTGAAAACAATCCGGACAGTCCTTTTCCTCTTTGGCCCGGAGGACACGACGTCCATGATTTCCAGAAACAGTGTGAAATGTGGACGCGTCAGACCACAGGACACTTTTCCACTCTGCGTCAGTCCATCTCAGATGAGCTCGGCCCAGAGAAGCCGGCGGCGTTTCTGGGTGGTGTTGATATGTGGCTTCGCTTTGCATGGCAGAGTTTTAACCTGCACTTGTAGACGGAGCGACGAACTGAGTTCACTGACAGTGGTTTTCCGAAGTGTTCCTGAGCCCATGTGGGAATATCCATTACAGAATGATGTGGGTTTTTAATGCAGTGCTGCCTGAGGGGTTGAAGGTCACGGGCGTTCAGTGCTGGTTTTCTGCCTTGCCGCTTACCTGCAGAGATTTCTCCAGATTCTCTGAATCTTCTGATGATATTATGGACTGTAGATGATGAAATCCCTAAATTCCTGCAGTTGCACGTTGAGAAACGTTGTTCTTAAACTGTTGGACTATCTGCTCACGCAGTTCTTCACTAAGTGGTGAACCTCTCCCGTCCTTGCTTGTGAACGACTGAGCCTTTCAGGGAGGCTCCCTTTATACCCAATCATGACACTCACCTGTTTCCAGTTAACCTGTTCACCTGTGGAATGTTCCAAACAGGTGTTTTTTGAGCATTCCTCAACTTTCCCAGTCTTTTGTTGCCCCTGTCCCAATTTCTCTGGAACGTGTTGCAGACATCAAATTCAAAATGAGTGAATATTTGCAAAAAAACAATAAAGTTTATCCGTTTGAACGTTAAATATCTCGTCTTTGTAGTGGATTCAGCTGAATATGGGTTGAAAAGGATTTGCAGATCATCGTCTTCTGTTTTTATTTATGTTTGTATAATAAAACGAAGCGGTCTAAAATATATGAAAGCATCACTTAGTCAGGCTCAATTCACAGCCTGTTTATTAAAGTAAAAAATTAATAAGTAAATATGTGCTGTACCTGCAGTAGAAGGGAGGGTGACGGGTAGGCAGAGGTCACAGCTGTTGCCATGGCAGCGCTGACCCGGTTGAGCTGCTGAATCTGCCTTGTCCACACCTGAACGAGGCCCCGTCCACTTCCATCCACACGCACTCCTCCGGACCAGGAGCCGTCCAGACAGAAGCCCAGATCAGTACTGTCACATAGCGCTCTGCACACAAAGCACAACAAGAAAGAATGCTTGATTTTAATAATAATAATAAAAAGTCATTTTTAATTATATTTTATATATCATTCAGCTTTAATGGCGCCTTCACAGATGAGCAGGTCACCCAGGCCATGAGCACTAATGCCCCCTAAACCATCATGAATACTGGCTTTAGAACTGAGCACTGATAACAAGCTGAGTGGTCTTCAGCCCGGAGGACACAGCGTCCAGGATTTCCTAAAGAATTTCAAATGTTGATTCGTCGGACCGCCGGACACTTTTCCACTTCCCCTCAGTCCATTTTAAATGAGCTCAGGCCCAGAGAAGGTGGCAGCGTTTCTGGATCCTGTTTATATTTGGGTTCTTCTTTGTGTTTTAGAGTTTAACAGCGTTTGTGGATGCAGTGATGAACTGTGTTCACAGTCAGTGGTTTTCAGAAGTGTTTCTGAGCCCATGCAGTGATTTCCACTACAGAATCATGTCTGTTTTTAATGCAGTGCTGCCTGAGGGGCCAAAGATCACGGCCAGCAGATACTGGTGTTCAGCCTCGTCCCTCACAGACAGAGATTTCTCCAGATTCTCTGAGTCTTTAATGATGTTCTGCACCGTAGACGATGGAAAGCAGAAGCTCTTTGCTGTTTTATGTTGAGGAACGTTCTTCTTGACCTGTTGCTCTATTTGATGGTGCCGTCTTTCACAGAGTGGTGACCCCTCCTCACCTTTACTTCTGAAAGACTCCGCCTCCCTGAGCTGCTCCTTATACCCAGTCATGTTACTGACCTGCTGTCAATCAACCACCAGATTTTTTTTTTAAGCATTACACAACTTTACCAGCTTTTTGCGCCCCCGTCCCAACTTTTTTGGAACATGTTGTTGGCATTGAATTCAAAATGGTCAAATATTTTTCATAAAACAAAATTTCTCAAAGTTTCAACATCTGATATGTCGTCTTTGTGCTATTTCCAATGAAATATAGTGTTTAAACGATTTGCACATCACTGCCTTTTGTTTTTATTTACATTTTTCACAGCGTCTCAACTTCTTTGGAAATGCGGGTGTAGATGCTTTGACCCAGCTGCATTGCTGGTGTTGCTCTGATAGCATTGGTAGTTGCAGTGCTCTCTGTCAAACACAACATTTAAATGTCTTTGAAGCAGACTACGCTGGACAGCGCTCCCGGGAAAACGGTCAGGTGGAGTAACAGTGATGAGGTAGTGGTGTAATGGTACGGGTGTTCATCCCAAGCTGCCCAGAAAATATGGTACATGCGAGGTTTGATGAATGTAATGCAGTGCGAGTTCCACCCAGAAACCTTAAGCTGTGAGCCGTTAGCAAGTCAGCAGCGGCGGGCCACGGAGGACCCTCTGTCTGCAGCTAGTTTCATACCTGTGGCAGCGTCATAACTCCTGACCCCAGACCAGCTGTAAGGCTGAGTTTGAGGTGAACATCGAGGTGAGGAAGCAGCTATGAAATTAAATGAATGAAGCGAGTCTGATCTTCTACACAGCCTGCAGTGTTTCTGTGCCTGTGAACAGTTTCAGCACCAAGACTTACAACCTTTTCTGTGTTTGGCAGATCATTTTCCACAGGGAGGTGAAGGTGGTGTTAGGAGTCTTGCCCAAGGACTCTTATTGGTGTAGTGTAGGGTGTTTACCCAGGTGGGGCTTGAATCCCAGTCTACAGTGTAGAAGGCAGAGGTGTTAACCCACTACACCAGGTGTCACCAACACTAGGACCTTATGAGTCGCCCGCAGATCTGTTCTAAAAAAAGCACAACTCACTAGTGAGCTGCATCTAAAATATAATTTGATTCTGTTGCTATTCTTTTTTAACCACACTGGTATTATATATATATATATATATATATATATATCTTAATTTTAAGATATTTTAAGATATGTTCATTATACATGAAGTTTAGATAAGTTGAGGTTAACTCTTAGTTTTTGTCTAGAGTAGTTCAAAGGTCAGACAAAACCAGTGATCGCGGAGAGTAAACTAGCGGGCTAGCAGGCTCAGTGTGCAGCCTCTTACCCCGGAAACATGGCAGAAAAAAGAAAAAAAAAACGTATCACTTTCATAACGAATAGAGGTGGAGTTCTTCTTTACGACTGTTAAAGGAACCTCATTTGCGGGGCGGCTGTGGCGACACCAAAGCGGCACAATGTCGAGAGACACTTCACTACCTGTCACAAAAGCTACAAAGCTAACTATCCACCTGGAAGCGCACTAAGGGCAGAAAAGGTCTGTGAGCTAAAGGCAGCTTTGGTTACACAACAGACTTTTTTCACGAGGCCAAACAAAAAAAATCACAAAAAGCCACCGAAGCCTCGTTCAGAGCTCCACATTTTCTGATCAAGAAGAAGAAGACGGCATTTTCAGATGGAGAAGTTGTCAAAGAAGCAATGTTAATAATTGCTAACACTGTATTGAAAGATGAGAAAAATGGAACCGATCTAATCTCCACTCTCTCCGACGTCCAACTGGGGGCATCTACGATGGCTAGACAAGTGTCAGCTATGTCTGGTAACTTGGTCGATCAGTTGGACCAGGATCTGGTGAAGTGCAGGTGGTTTAGCATCCAGTGCGACGAGTCCATGGACAGCAGCAGGTACAGCGCCACTGTTGGTTTTTATCCGGATGGTGTTTGAAGACTTCTCCACAAGAGAAGAACTCCCGACACTATTGCCCTTAAAGACAACTACGAGAGGAGTTCACACTTATAATACGGTGAAGGAGTTTTTCGTGCAGAAAAATGTACCATTGGGAAAGCTGGTAGCCGTGACTACAGACGGGGCTCCTGCTATGATCAGCCGGCATACAGGTTTCATCGCTCACTGTGAAGGTGACCCAGACTTCCCAAAATTTCTGCATTACCACTGCATCATTCACCAGTGATGAGTGATGACTCCCGTTGGGAAAATCATTAACAACATTCGCTCCAAAGCAAAACAGCACAGGATTTTCAAGGCGCTATTGGAGGAGATGTCAGCTGAGTACGGTGACCTGCTGCTACACACAGAAATCTGATGGCTCAGTACAGGACGAGTTTTACTTCGTTTTTTTTGTCACTTTTGGGTGAAATCAAAGAGTTCATGCAGTCCAAAGGCGAAGACGTCTCACAGAGGACACAGAGTGGACACTTGACCTTACATTTTTGACGGACATTACTGGGAAACTAAACCACTTGAACTGCGAGCTGCAAGGCAAAGGTAAGACTGTTGTCGATATGATAAGTGCTGTGAATGCATTTAAAGCCAAAATGAACGCTTTCTCAGCAGATTTACAAAGAAAAAGGGTTCTGCACTTTCCCTCTCGGCTGAAAGACAAAGCTTCTGCATCTGAGACATCTGACAAAGTTGCAGAAACCTACTAAGTCATAAACAGACTTGGGCAAGAGTTTGAGAATAGGTTTAATCAGCTTGAGTCATGTGTGTCATTCATTTCCAATCCTTTCATGGATGGGGACACGACATGCGTTGCTGTGCAACTAAGTGCTACGTTCAACTTGGATGCTGGACAGGTGGAAATGGAAATCATAACATTGCAAAATGACCTTCACCTCAAAGCCTACCAGGCTGCACCAAACTTCTGGTGCCTTGTTGCCACAGAGAAGTACAGTGGCGTATGCCCAGCAGCTATGAAGGTTGCCAGCCTGTTTGGTTCAACCCATCTCTGTGAATCAGCTTTGAACTTCATCAAGAACAAACACAGAACACGCCTCACTGATGCACATCTGAAAGACTCATCACAGTTGCAGTGTCAAGTTACACACCAGATTACAATACACTGGTGAACAGTATGTAATGCCCGTCTTCCCACTAACAAAGAAACAGATACAAGATGTTGTCAATGGCAAAGTTGAATTAAAATATTGAAGAATTGTGTTCAATTTAAAAGTGCATTCATGTTATATAACAGTTATATCTTTGCTTTAAATATCACAGATTTGATCTTTAGTTCCAAATGTGAGAAGATTTGTTTCAAAATATGCCAGTTGATTTTTCTTTAACATTACATAATTGCTAACTTTTTGAAACATGCTGCAACACAGTTCATGATTTGTTAAAAGGATATATCAGTGGCTAGTGAAAATGGGAAATGTTTGCTATGACATGTAGTGATGTACGTGATCATCAGAAAATTGCTGAGATTAATAGAGTTGAAGTGCTGAATATTGATATCTGTTTTCCACCTTGTTGTCATTGTTGATAATTATTGTGAGAAATCATTAATTAATCTGATCAGTGTCTTCACACAGATACGTATCATTAATCATTAATAATATATAACTAAAGGCAAACTGAGCCAATTTTTTTAAGAAGAGCACATCAAACTGGTAGCCCTTCGTATAACTCGGTAACCATAAAGTAGCTCTCAGTTTCAAAAAGGTTGGTGACCCCTGCACTACACTATCCAACCACTGCTCCAACTACAAAACTATCAGCGCACAAATTAGTTAACGTTAGTAACTTTCCCTGTCGCGTGAAAATGACCCACTACAGCCTGCAGCAGCTAAAGCTACCTTAGGGGGGCGCTACACGACACCAGGTGGTAACTTGCTGTAACTTGTGCTACTGCCTGTTCAAAATAAATGAAAAGAAATGCCTTGTGCATTTGGGGGTTTTGTTGCTTTTTTCTATCGTACTGATCCGTGATGTCCAAACCACGCTGTTAGCTGACCTGGACTTGTGCGTACCACTGCAACCCTACAGCATAATATATCACGGTATTGAAAGATGATGGTACTTCACTTCAGTGCGTATACCTGCTCTCAGTAATCCAATCATAACCGGATTTCTGCAGTTATGCAATTATTTAAATAGTCATGTAAACACCACACTCCGATCTAGAAATCTGATTAAGAATCTGATAAAGAGGCTGGCTTTGAGCTCAGTAATCAGATTTCTCAGCGCTGTGAACTCTTACTCTGATTTCTTTCAGATTTCTCAGCGCTGTGAACTCTTACTCTGATTTCTTTCAGATTTCTCAGTGCTGTGAGCTCTTACTCTGATTTCTTTCAGATTTCTCAGCGCTGTGAGCTCTTACTCTGATTTCTTTCAGATCTCTCAGCGCTGTGAACTCTTCCTCTGATTTCTTTCAGATTTCTCAGCGCTGTGAACTCTTACTCTGATTTCTTTCAGATCTCTCAGTGCTGTGAGCTCTTACTCTGATTTCTTTCAGATTTCTCAGTGCTGTGAGCTCTTACTCTGATTTCTTTCAGATTTCTCAGCGCTGTGAGCTCTTACTCTGATTTCTTTCAGATTTCTCAGCGCTGTGAGCTCTTACTCTGATTTCTTTCTGATTTCTCAGTGCTGTGAGCTCTTACTCTGATTTCTTTCAGATTTCTCAGTGCTGTGAGCTCTTACTCTGATTTCTTTCAGATTTCTCAGCGCTGTGAACTCTTACTCTGATTTCTTTCAGATTTCTCAGCGCTGTGAGCTCTTACTCTGATTTCTTTCAGATTTCTCAGTGCTGTGAGCTCTTACTCTGATTTCTTTCAGATTTCTCAGCGCTGTGAGCTCTTACTCTGATTTCTTTCAGATCTCTCAGCGCTGTGAACTCTTCCTCTGATTTCTTTCAGATTTCTCAGCGCTGTGAACTCTTACTCTGATTTCTTTCAGATCTCTCAGTGCTGTGAGCTCTTACTCTGATTTCTTTCAGATTTCTCAGTGCTGTGAGCTCTTACTCTGATTTCTTTCAGATTTCTCAGCGCTGTGAGCTCTTACTCTGATTTCTTTCAGATTTCTCAGCGCTGTGAGCTCTTACTCTGATTTCTTTCTGATTTCTCAGTGCTGTGAGCTCTTACTCTGATTTCTTTCAGATTTCTCAGTGCTGTGAGCTCTTACTCTGATTTCTTTCAGATTTCTCAGCGCTGTGAACTCTTACTCTGATTTCTTTCAGATTTCTCAGCGCTGTGAGCTCTTACTCTGATTTCTTTCAGATTTCTCAGTGCTGTGAACTCTTACGCTGATTTCTTTCAGATTTCTCAGTGCTGTGAACTCTTACTCTGATTTCTTTCAGATTTCTCAGTGCTGTGAGCTCTTACTCTGATTTCTTTCAGATTTCTCAGCGCTGTGAGCTCTTACTCTGATTTCTTTCAGATTTCTCAGCGCTGTGAACTCTTACTCTGATTTCTTTCAGATTTCTCAGTGCTGTGAGCTCTTACTCTGATTTCTTTCAGATTTCTCAGTGCTGTGAGCTCTTACTCTGATTTCTTTCAGATTTCTCAGCGCTGTGAGCTCTTACTCTGATTTCTTTCAGATTTCTCAGTGCTGTGAACTCTTACTCTGATTTCTTTCAGATTTCTCAGTGCTGTGAGCTCTTACTCTGATTTCTTTCAGATTTCTCAGTGCTGTGAGCTCTTACTCTGATTTCTTTCAGATTTCTCAGTGCTGTGAACTCTTACTCTGATTTCTTTCAGATTTCTCAGCGCTGTGAGCTCTTACTCTGATTTCTTTCAGATTTCTCAGCGCTGTGAACTCTTACTCTGATTTCTTTCAGATTTCTCAGCGCTGTGAGCTCTTACTCTGATTTCTTTCAGATTTCTCAGTGCTGTGAGCTCTTACTCTGATTTCTTTCAGATTTCTCAGCGCTGTGAACTCTTACTCTGATTTCTTTCAGATTTCTCAGCGCTGTGAACTCTTACTCTGATTTCTTTCAGATTTCTCAGTGCTGTGAACTCTTACTCTGATTTCTTTCAGATTTCTCAGCGCTGTGAGCTCTTACTCTGATTTCTTTCAGATTTCTCAGCGCTGTGAGCTCTTACTCTGATTTCTTTCAGATTTCTCAGCGCTGTGAGCTCTTACTCTGATTTCTTTCAGATTTCTCAGCGCTGTGAGCTCTTACTCTGATTTCTTTCAGATTTCTCAGCGCTGTGAACTCTTACTCTGATTTCTTTCAGATTTCTCAGCGCTGTGAGCTCTTACTCTGATTTCTTTCAGATTTCTCAGCGCTGTGAGCTCTTACTCTGATTTCTTTCAGATTTCTCAGCGCTGTGAACTCTTACTCTGATTTCTTTCAGATTTCTCAGCGCTGTGAGCTCTTACTCTGATTTCTTTCAGATTTCTCAGCGCTGTGAACTCTTACTCTGATTTCTTTCAGATTTCTCAGCGCTGTGAACTCTTACTCTGATTTCTTTCAGATTTCTCAGCGCTGTGAGCTCTTACTCTGATTTCTTTCAGATTTCTCAGTGCTGTGAGCTCTTACTCTGATTTCTTTCAGATTTCTCAGTGCTGTGAGCTCTTACTCTGATTTCTTTCAGATTTCTCAGTGCTGTGAGCTCTTACTCTGATTTCTTTCAGATTTCTCAGTGCTGTGAGCTCTTACTCTGATTTCTTTCAGATTTCTCAGTGCTGTGAGCTCTTACTCTGATTTCTTTCAGATTTCTCAGCGCTGTGAACTCTTACTCTGATTTCTTTCAGATTTCTCAGTCCTGTGAACTCTTACTCTGATTTCTTTCAGATTTCTCAGCGCTGTGAACTCTTACTCTGATTTCTTTCAGGTTTCTCAGTGCTGTGAGCTCTTACTCTGATTTCTTTCAGATTTCTCAGTGCTGTGAACTCTTACTCTGATTTCTTTCAGATTTCTCAGCGCTGTGAACTCTTACTCTGATTTCTTTCTGATTTCTCAGTGCTGTGAACTCTTACTCTGATTTCTTTCAGATTTCTCAGTGCTGTGAACTCTTACTCTGATTTCTTTCAGATTTCTCACTGCTGTGAACTCTTACTCTGATTTCTTTCAGATTTCTCAGAGCTGTGAACTCTTCCTCTGATTTCTTTCAGATTTCTCAGCGCTGTGAACTCTTACTCTGATTTCTTTCAGATTTCTCAGCGCTGTGAGCTCTTACTCTGATTTCTTTCAGATTTCTCAGTGCTGTGAGCTCTTACTCTGATTTCTTTCAGATTTCTCAGCGCTGTGAGCTCTTACTCTGATTTCTTTCAGATTTCTCAGCGCTGTGAGCTCTTACTCTGATTTCTTTCAGATTTCTCAGTGCTGTGAGCTCTTACTCTGATTTCTTTCAGATTTCTCAGCGCTGTGAGCTCTTACTCTGATTTCTTTCAGATTTCTCAGCGCTGTGAACTCTTACTCTGATTTCTTTCAGATTTCTCAGCGCTGTGAACTCTTACTCTGATTTCTTTCAGATTTCTCAGCGCTGTGAACTCTTACTCTGATTTCTTTCAGATTTCTCAGCGCTGTGAGCTCTTACTCTGATTTCTTTCAGATTTCTCAGCGCTGTGAACTCTTACTCTGATTTCTTTCAGATTTCTCAGTGCTGTGAACTCTTACTCTGATTTCTTTCAGATTTCTCAGCGCTGTGAACTCTTACTCTGATTTCTTTCAGATTTCTCAGCGCTGTGAGCTCTTACTCTGATTTCTTTCAGGTTTCTCAGCGCTGTGAGCTCTTACTCTGATTTCTTTCAGATTTCTCAGCGCTGTGAACTCTTACTCTGATTTCTTTCAGATTTCTCAGCGCTGTGAGCTCTTACTCTGATTTCTTTCAGATTTCTCAGTGCTGTGAACTCTTACTCTGATTTCTTTCAGATTTCTCAGTGTGAGCTCTTACTCTGATTTCTTTCAGATTTCTCAGCGCTGTGAACTCTTACTCTGATTTCTTTCAGATTTCTCAGCGCTGTGAACTCTTACTCTGATTTCTTTCAGATTTCTCAGCTGTGAGCTCTGACTCTGATTTCTTTCAGATTTCTCAGTGCTGTGAGCTCTTACTCTGATTTCTTTCAGATTTCTCAGTGCTGTGAGCTCTTACTCTGATTTCTTTCAGATTTCTCAGTGCTGTGAACTCTTACTCTGATTTCTTTCAGATTTCTCAGTGCTGTGAACTCTTACTCTGATTTCTTTCAGATTTCTCACGTGCTGTGAACTCTTACTCTGATTTCTTTCAGATTTCTCAGTGCTGTGAACTCTTACTCTGATTTCTTTCAGATTTCTCAGCGCTGTGAGCTCTTACTCTGATTTCTTTCAGATTTCTCAGTGCTGTGAACTCTTACTCTGATTTCTTTCAGATTTCTCAGTGCTGTGAACTCTTACTCTGATTTCTTTCAGATTTCTCAGCGCTGTGAGCTCTTACTCTGATTTCTTTCAGATTTCTCAGTGCTGTGAACTCTTACTCTGATTTCTTTCAGATTTCTCAGTGCTGTGAACTCTTACTCTGATTTCTTTCAGATTTCTCAGAGCTGTGAACTCTTACTCTGATTTCTTTCAGATTTCTCAGTGCTGTGAGCTCTTACTCTGATTTCTTTCAGATTTCTCAGCGCTGTGAGCTCTTACTCTGATTTCTTTCAGATTTCTCAGAGCTGTGAGCTCTTACTCTGATTTCTTTCAGATTTCTCAGTGCTGTGAGCTCTTACTCTGATTTCTTTCAGATTTCTCAGTGCTGTGAGCTCTTACTCTGATTTCTTTCACATTTCTCAGTGCTGTGAGCTCTTACTCTGATTTCTTTCAGATTTCTCAGTGCTGTGAGCTCTTACTTTGATTTCTTTCAGATTTCTCAGCGCTGTGAACTCTTACTCTGATTTCTTTCACATTTCTCAGTGCTGTGAGCTCTTACTCTGATTTCTTTCAGATTTCTCAGTCTGCGTGAGATCAGACGGCGGATGTTACCAGATGGCAGCATAAGACTTCTGGAGAGGCGCTGAAACCAAACACGAAATTAAGGATTTATATACTCTTCATCATCTAGATGATGTTTGTTCGTGCTTTCAGGTAAAGTGATGTTAAAAACGTGGCAGGAAGTTCGAGTTTTATGTTTACGTCATGTCTTCTTCTGCAAGTTTATTGGCTGGTTATAAAGTAGAAATCTGATTATTGTCTGACTCGTGTAGACCCGGAGTTTCCCATGTTGTACTATTTTTTGGACACCTGCTCATCCAGCGTTTCTCTTGGTTCTGCTCTGTAAACAAAGCTCCTCCTGTGTGAGTGAGAACGTTACTCACTTGAAAGGTCGTTTGGACAAGGCCTTCGTAACAGCACACACGTACTGCGTCACCTCCCGCCAGCCGAACAGGAAGTGGACTGACACGTTCTTGAACAGCTGCAGGTACACCAGCATCTGGTTACCACGGAAACGCAATATTAGATCAAACGCTCATCACAGCACCCAATTTTACGTTTTTTAAAAAAAGGTAGTAGTGGACTTCTGACCTCCTCAATGTCGATGTCCTGGAGGCCCAGTTGAGAGCGAGGACAGACATCATCATCAACACCATCATCATCATCATTCCATGAGCCTCTATTACACATAACCACATACAAATACAGTGCTACATTTCTGAGAGAGCAAATATTACAGTTGCATTGCTGCATTTTAATAAGTGCAATAATCCATGCAGTTTTGTTGTGGGACGGGGAAACAAAAGGCTGGTAAAGTTGAGTAATGCTAAAAAACACCTGGTGGTTGATTGACAGCAGGTCAGTATCATGACTGGGTATAAAGAGCAGCTCAGAGAGGCAGAGTCTTTCAGAAGTAAAGAGGAGGAGGGGGTCACCACTCTGTGAAAGACTGGACCATCAAATAGAGCAACAACTCAAGAAGAACGTCTCTCAACATAAAACAGCAAAGAGCTTCTGCTTTTCATTGTCTACGGTGCAGAATATCATTAAAGACTCAGAGAATCTGGAGAAATCTCTGTCTGTGAGGGACGAGGCTGAACACCAGTATCTGCTGGCCGTGATCTTTGGGCCCTCAGGCAGCACTGCATTAAAAACAGACATGATTCTGTAGTGGAAATCACTGCATGGGCTCAGAAACACTTCTGAAAACCACTGACTGTGAACACAGTTCATCACTGCATCCACAAACGCTGTTAAACTCTAAAACCCAAATATAAACAGGATCCAGAAACGCTGCCACCTTCTCTGGGCCTGAGCTCATTTAAAATGGACTGAGGCGAAGTGGAAAAGTGTCCGGCGGTCCGACGAATCAACATTTGAAATTCTTTAGGAAATCATGGACGCTGTGTCCTCCGGGCTGAAGACCACTCAGCTTGTTATCAGTGCTCAGTTCTAAAGCCAGTATTCATGATGGTTTAGGGGGCATTAGTGCTCATGGCCTGGGTGACGTGCTCATCTGTGAAGGCTCCATTAAAGCTGAATGATATAAACATGTTTTATCAACATCTGCTGCCATCCAGACGACGTCTTTTTCAGGGAAGGCCTTGATTATTTCAGCAGGACGATGTCAAACCACATTCTGCATGTATTACAGCAGCACTGTTCCATATTAAGAGTCCAGGCACTAAACTGACCTGCCTGCAGTCCAGTAAGTTATGAAATAAAAATATGACACTGGAGACTCTGAACTGTTAAGCAGCTGAAATCTGAAGCTGGTTTACATGAGTTGCACAGCATCTCAACTTTTTTGGAAATGAAGTTGTATATATAAACACAGGATACGTGATTTTTACATATAGGCCTTTACATACATATGTATGTATGTATGTATGTATGTATGTGTGTATATGTATACACACACACATATATATATATATATATATATATATAAAATATCCATATGGGTCATACCACGAATACATATAAACCTATATAAAATAAGGATTTGTACTGCTGGAGTTTGTATGTAAGCATAAATGTATGTGTACCGCTGAGTGTGTTGTGCTCCGGTCACCAGCAGTGAGACGACTGTTCCTGAGTTATGGTTCAGATATTCAGAGAGCGGCTGAAACAGAGACTCCGCCCCCTCAGATCCACCAATCAGTTCCTGGGAAAACAGGACACTGCAGCGTAACACATTCCTAGCTCATTCCTACACAGACCAATCCTGGGCCATTAAACAATAAGAACAATTACTACATTTTACTACACGCAATGAATGCGTGTGACGTATTTTCCTCCATCTGGCATTAGTAGCAGAGCTGAACACTGAACAGCCTCTATTTGCGTGTACACTAGGTGGCGCTGTGAGTCTTTTACTCTGCAGATGGGAAAGGACAAGCAGTCTAGCGGTTCACTCACAGCAGCACACATTAGCATATTATACTGACATTATTACTGATAATTCACTGCCAACTGAATCTAATCGATGTGGGGTTTTGTTCCGGTGCGAGTCTGACTGTGTGTGTTACCTGTTTAATGGAGGTCACCATGTCCATAAACTCTCTCTGAGAGATCACCATCAGCACCTGATCTTCAGCCACCACACCAGCACCATCCTCACCATGAACCTGCAGCATGGACACACAACACACACCTGATCAGGTCACATGAACCAGCTAAAACAAGGAGAAAACACCTCTACAGTAAAGCCAGTCGGTGATGGGGCCCCTATTAATACAGCATATGAGCGCTCTTCTAATGCTATTAACTTATAGATTAATGCTGGATGGATGAGAGGGTCTGGCTCACAGTCTCCGTTCCACTTCATCCCAAAGGTGTTCAGTGGGGTTGAGGTCAGGGTTTTGTGAGGTCACTCTAGATCCTCCACACCAAACTCGTCACTCCATGTCTTTATGGAGCTCATTTGTGCTCAGGGACTCAGTCCTGCTGGAACAGGAAAGGCTCTTCCCCAAACTGCTGACCCAAAGCTGGAAGCTTAACTGTGTAAAATGTCTTTGTGCTGTAGCATCAACATCACCCTTCACTGGAACTGAGAGCCCAAACCCTGAGAAACAGCCCAGCCCATCATCCCTCCTCCACCAAACTTTACTGCCAGCTCTGCGTTCCGGTAGGGAACGTTCTCCTGCCATCCACCAAACCCAGAATCATCACCAGACTGACAGATAGAGAAGCTGATTCATCTCTCCAGAGAACACGGTTCCACTGCTCCAGAGTCCAGTGGCGACGCTTTACACCCCTCCAGCTGATGCTTGGCATTGCGCACAGTGATCTTAGGCTTGTGTGCAGCTGCTCAGCCATGGAGACCCAGTTCATGAAGCTCCTGATGTGCGGTTCTTGTGCTGATGGTGCTTCCAGAATTAACAGCACTCTGAAGTAAGTGATGCAACAGAGGACGAGCAGAGCTGCTGTTATTCCTACACACTTCCATTTTACAACAGTCCAAATCAGAATGCTTGTAAACATGAACGACAGCTGTACTTGTGGGTGGACAACACATCCAGTCAGTGGTAGAAACAGCTGGTTTTAAGTGCCGATAATAGTAACGGAGCAGACGGAACCAAAACATGGTCAGTGATGGTAAATGTTGCTGTGTTTGAGGCTTTAATGTCAAACGCATTTGGGGAAAATAGGGTCCATGTGCCTTGAAGAAGTGCAAAGGGGCCACATTTTCTGTTACTGCTGACCGAGAGAGTGAAAAGTCCTGCCCACGGCTCCCCCTGCTCTCCTCGGTTCATGTTCGGTTTAATGTCAGAGCATAGAACTGTGAATAATAGCCGCTGGGTTCTGGAGCTCCTCTGGCTTCAGTGTGAAATGCGTGCTAAAGTGACCTCAGAGCAGCTTTCCCAGCTTTCAAAGGCTTGCAATGCCCAACATCCACCATTCAGCGTCCCGACTAGACTGTCCCATTTCGAAGCTCCTTCATATGCGGCAGAGAAATGTGTCCTTCGTTTCCATGGCAACCCACTGCATCCTTCGCCAGCCAGCATATCCCGAGGTTCACTGCATGCCGGCGAGGATTCGAGAACAGGACGGCGTCAGCAGAGGAGCGAACGGCGGCTGAGGAGACGCTTTAAATGCAAGTACTGGGTTTAAACTGAGTTGAATAGCTGATAAGGATGTTAAGCCAAATATGGGCTGAAGATAAACTTACGGTAATGTTTCGTTTTGTTTTAGGAAGCAAAGAACCGACAGCTCTAATAAATGAAAAGATAAACTAAATCAAAGTTTATCTGTCTTTAAAGGACTTTAAAAGAAGGATGCAGCCCCTGAATTTTGATTATTGCTATAAAACCAGCGTCATCCGTCTTTTGTTACTGTGTCGTAACACTAATTTATATAAGAGCACTTACAGTTGTCAGGGGCAGATCTAGCAGGGCAGAAACCTCATGTACTCACTCGTGGCAGAGGTGTCATCTTGTGACAGTGCCATGTTTAAAAACACCATGTGCTTGAATTTATACACCTGCCGTGTCAGAACCCACACAATCAGGGTGACAGTCCTAACTATTATTTTAACTTTTAAATTCTGCAGTTATAGTTTGCATGTATTCTCCCATTACCCACCTACCCTTAGATCTGTTTATCACTGGTACTAAAGCCATTCTGAAAAAGTATATATATATATGGAAGCATAATTCAATGCACTGTATTGTACTTCCATGTACTGTATTGTAATATACTGTACTGTAGTTTAATATACTGCACTATAAAGTAATGTACCATACTGTAATGTACTATAATGCAGTTTTATGGACTGTAAAGTACTGTACTTTAATGTTCTGCACTGTAATACACTGTATTGTAGTGTACTATAATTTAATGCAATTTTATGGACTGTAAAATACTGTACTTTAATGTTCTGCACTGTAATATACTGTACTGTAGTTTAACACACTGCACTTCAATGCACTGCACTGTAATGTATTGTACTTTAATGCACTGTAGTATAATGTAGTGTAATTTAATGCACTGTACTGTAATGGACTAACAGACAGCTCTGTAAAGTACTGTAAATTAATGTACTGTACTTCAATGTGCTGTAATATACTGCAGTGTATTGTGGTGCACTGTAATGTACTGTAACATACTGCAGTGTACTGTACTAAAATGGGCTGTACTGTAATATCCTGTATGGCACGTTACTTCCATGCACTGTATTTTGCTGCAATAAACTGTAATATAATATATAATAGTAAATACTGTAATGTACTGTACTTTAATGCACTGTGATGCATTGTGCTATAATGTACTTTACTGTACTGTAATAGGTCGTAATGGGCTATAATTCATTGTACTATAATGTACTTTACTGTAGTGTAATAGGTCATAATGGGCTATAATTCATTGTACTATAATGTACTTTACTGTAACTAAGGAGCTGTAATGGACTGTACTGTGTTTATAGTGAATGGTTTACTGTACCTGGGCTGTCTGCCTGGTCCAGCTGATGCTGTGGGTGAGGCTGTGCTCCTCTATACAGTGACTCCACTCTAATCCACCCAAAGCCCCCAATAACACGTCACACCCGCAGTCCTGCAGCAACACTAAACACACAGTGATACTGTATTAATATATCATATCATTATATTAATGCACATAGTACACATTAGTGCTACTGAGAGCTGATTGGTTAGCGTTACTGCTACTGGGAGCTGATTGGTTAGAGTTACTGCTACTGAGAGTTGATTGGTTAGCGTTACTGCTACTGAGAGCTGATTGGTTAGCGTTACTGCTACTGAGAGCTGATTGGTTAGAGTTACTGCTACTGAGAGCTGATTGGTCAGCGTTACTGCTACTGAGAGCTGATTGGTTAGAGTTACTGCTACTGAGAGCTGATTGGTTAGCGTTACTGCTACTGAGAGCTGGTTGGTTAGCGTTACTGCTACTGAGAGCTGGTTGGTTAGCGTTACTGCTACTGAGAGCTGGTTGGTTAGCGTTACTGCTACTGAGAGCTGATTGGTTAGCGTTACTGCTACTGAGAGCTGATTGGTTAGCGTTACTGCTACTGAGAGCTGATTGGTTAGAGTTACTGCTACTGAGAGCTGATTGGTTAGAGTTACTGCTACTGAGAGCTGATTGGTTAGTGTTACTGCTACTGAGAGCTGATTGGTTAGAGTTACTGCTACTGAGAGCTGATTGGTTAGCGTTACTGCTACTGAGAGCTGATTGGTTAGCGTTACTGCTACTGAGAGCTGATTGGTTAGCGTTACTGCTACTGAGAGCTGATTGGTTAGCGTTACTGCTACTGAGAGCTGATTGGTTAGTGTTACTGCTACTGAGAGCTCATTGGTTAGTGTTACTGCTACTGAGAGCTGATTGGTTAGCGTTACTGCTACTGAGAGCTGATTGGTTAGAGTTACTGCTACTGAGAGCTGATTGGTTAGAGTTACTGCTACTGAGAGCTGATTGGTTAGCGTTACTGCTACTGAGAGCTGATTGGTTAGCGTTACTGCTACTGAGAGCTGATTGGTTAGCGTTACTGCTACTGAGAGCTGATTGGTCAGCGTTACTGCTACTGAGAGCTGATTGGTCAGCGTTACTGCTACTGAGAGCTGATTGGTTAGCGTTACTGCTACTGAGAGCTGATTGGTTAGCGTTACTGCTACTGAGAGCTGATTGGTTGGCGTTACTGCTACTGAGAGCTGATTGGTTAGAGTTACTGCTACTGAGAGCTGATTGGTTAGAGTTACTGCTACTGAGAGCTGATTGGTTAGCGTTACTGATACTGAGAGCTGATTGGTTAGAGTTACTGCTACTGAGAGCTGATTGGTTAGTGTTACTGCTACTGAGAGCTGATTGGTTAGCGTTACTGCTACTGAGAGCTGATTGGTTAGCGTTACTGCTACTGAGAGCTGATTGGTTAGCGTTACTGCTACTGAGAGGTGATTGGTTAGCGTTACTGCTACTGAGAGCTGATTGGTTAGCGTTACTGCTACTGAGAGCTGATTGGTTAGCGTTACTGCTACTGAGAGCTGATTGGTTAGCGTTACTGATACTGAGAGCTGATTGGTTAGCGTTACTGATACTGAGAGCTGATTGGTTAGCGTTACTGATACTGAGAGCTGATTGGTTAGCGTTACTGATACTGAGAGCTGATTTAAATAAAAATAAGTTGTCTTTAGCCTCTAAAGTCCTTAAGTATATGTACACATATACACATAATATCTACCACTAACACCACTGAAGAACAGGGTAACAGAGTATCAGAGAAACAGATGGACTACAGTCTGTAACTGTAGAACTACAGAGTGCAGCTATACAGTAAGTGGAGCTGATAAAGTGGACAAATCCAGATGTGTTCTTTTCTTCATATCCATGTTTTGATTTTACTATGGTGTTAAAAGACGATGCTTAGCAGCTGTTTGGAATAAACTGACCGCTGTTATGGGATCAGTGGAATGATACAGGTGTGGTGAATCCTTTTTAAGCCCATCAGGCTGTGTGGGCGGAGTTTTTGATCTCAGTAAGTTCGGCTCGTGCGTCCTACCTGGGTGGACGTGCACCTTCAGACTCCTCAGACAGTTCTCCGGTTTCAGACTCCTCACCCTCTCCGCCTCCTCCCTCCTCCACCGCTGCTCCTGCCGCTTCTCCTCCTTCGCTCTCTCCCTCTCCGCTCGCGCTCTCTCTCTCTCCGCTCTCCTCTCCTCTACTCTCGCTCGCTCCTGCTCTCTCTCCTCCTGAGTCCTCCTCTTCCTCCCAGGGCTGACGGAAGGGGCCCGAGAGCCGCGGACCCCCTGAGGGATCAAACTGTCCAGTCTGACCGGGTCAGCTTCACAGTGGGGGTCTGAACTGACTGTCTTGGGTTTACTTTGGTGGCCCGAACTGTTGGTCTCAGTTTTACAGTGGGGGTCCAAACTGACCATCTTAGTTTTACAGTGCGGGTCCGAACGTACTGTCTTGGTTTTTCTGGGAGGGTCCAAACTGACTGTGTTAGTTTTACAGTGGGGGTCCGAACTGTTGGTCTCAGTTCTACAGGGGGGGTCCGAACGTACCGTCTTAGCTTTAGAGTGGGGGTCCAAACTGACCGTCTTAGTTTTACAGTGCGGCTCTGAACTGCTGGTCTCAGTTTTACTGTGGAGGTCCAAATGGTCGTCATCTTTAGCTGGACTAAAAACAAAAACAACAAAATACACTGAGGGTTTAAATCTCAGACACTTGAATTAAATAAGAAGCTATTTTACTTGATTATATTAAATTAACATTTCAAAAGTATTAAAATGACTTAAAGGCAAGTTTTACTGAAGATTCAGGTGGTTTGGGCTGAAGTGGTTCAGACGTCTTTACAGTGATGGTGATGGGAACCAGGCGTCGCCATGACTACAACACAGATATAGACACTTTATTTACCATCCAGAACCACCAGAGAACCTACACGAGTCTTCTGAGCTTATATGGAATTTTGATGATGGAAAACAGTGGAAAATCTGGAATAACTGCCTCATAACACATAACATGGTAACCAGACGCCCCCCTCTAAACTGGTCTAAACTGGTCTAAACATGAACTGGTTCTGAATTCACTGCCTGATGACTGAGACGCTGTTTTATGAGAGTTTAGAGAACTTCAACTCCATTCATGGTGGAGGGAGACATGCAGGGCGCTGTGCGGCAAAATAGTCCCCAAAGAAAACTCATTATTCCAGATTTTCCACTGTTTTCCATCATCAACATTCCATAAGCTCAGAAGACTCGTGTAGGTTCTCTGGTGGAAAGTGAGTTGATAGTAACCAAAATGCTGTGTTCCAAATATCACCTCATCAGCTCCTGGTTCCCATCACCACCATGGTAAAAGAAAAAGTCTGTAAGTCTCTGTAAACTGAGTCATTACATTACATTTCATTACATTAAATTACATTTAGCAGACGCTTTTATCCAAAGCGACTTACAAATAATGTGGTACATAGAACAAACATAGTCAGGCCAAAGTTTCACCCCAAACCACCCTGAATGAATCTCTCTCAGCCACTGAATTCGCATAAATTTTGAAAAATTGGTGGAATTCTCCTTCAAGGTGCTGCTTTTGTGCTTCCACCCACGTTTTATTGAAGAGTGCATCGACTTGAACTGCGCTGTCATCACCTCACTGCAGAACTTCGCTGCTTTTACTGGAGACGTGAGGCTGAAATCGGCTTCTCGGTCGATCTCTCCGTTCCACCTTAAATGGTGCAGAAGTTCCATTCTGGCGTCCGAGGCAGGTGCAGTAACTGCCGCGCCATTTAAGGTGGAACGGAAAGATCGAACAAGAAGCCGATTTCAGGCGACTGCGCCGTGTTAGTGGTCAGGGTCATCACCCACCTGTGTCCGCCCGGTCCGGACGGGGTTTGTTCTCCCTCCGAGTCCGAAACCTCCCAGGTGTTCGCTCTTTTTAAAGAGGCCATGATTTGATAAATACCCTGCAATCAGCCTCGCCGCTGTCAACGCGCTCATACCGGCCACGGAGGCTGGACAGACTCACATCTGACACACTTCAGCCCGTCTGCTGGAAAAAATCTATGTTTTTAAAGAATACGGTGGCCGCGAGGGACAGAAAGCGCAGCTGGAAATATCTAGAACCATAGATATCCACAGCGATCTGTCTGAGGTCATACGTCTGCGCGTCCGCCATGTTGGAGAGGTCAAGATCTGCCTGTGAGCAGATTCACTGGACGGAGAGTCTCGGATTAAATCACAGAGGTGGACGAAGTTCACAAACCATGTACCTGAGTTAAAGTTGAGACACCAGAGGTAAAATATTCCTCCAGTAAAAGTAGAAGTTCCTCCCTTTAGACCTCCACTTGAGTAACAGTACTAAAGTATTTCCCTTCAAATGTACTTAAGTATAAAGTAAAAGTACTAAAAGAGTAATTCTGGCTCTGATGTCCTGTTATCATTTTTATAACCAGACTGGCTTCATGAACTCATTTCAGGTGAAAGTCCTCCAGCGTCTCTCTTGGTAAACCAGTCTTTTAATAGAACGTCATTAATTAGTGACGCTGACGTCTATTAAAATGATCAGAAGCACAAAAAACTGAAGGTAAACAGTTTCCATCAGGGAGAACCGAGTGGCTCTGAAATCACTTTTTAAACACAAGCAAAGTTTCAGTTTCAGATTTATTTACAACTTAGTTCCAAGTTTAAGTTGAATAAAAACTGGCTTTAAACTCAGGATCACAGATGAGCTCCTTTACTATGTTGATCTGTAGGCGTCTGTTCATAAACATAAACCAGCCCAAACTCATTTACTATAAAATGAAATGGTGTTTGTAGAAATTCAGAAAAAAGCCGCGTCAGTCTCGACTGCATATGTGGACATATTTCTATATTGAGCTCTATTTACACAAAGTTAGGTTAGTTCATCATTTATGTTGAACAGACTCTCCCAAAGTTTTACGCTGCTGCGCTGACGTTGAACCGCGTGCTGCACTGGGTCGGTATGACCAACAGGTCAAAACCAGCTCTAAACAAAGTGACCGCTGGGCCCTGATTGGTGCTCTGGCTTTGCGCTTCTTTCGTTTTGACATGTTACGTTTTTATACACACAGAAACCAAAAGGAACCACAGATTTCTCAAAATGTAGGAGGAAAAAGTCGGATATTAGACTCTGAAATGTAGTGGAGTGAAAGGAGAAAGTCGCCCAGAACGGAGAAACTTCAGTACAGATACACCAAAATCCATCAATGTGCGAATCACTTCTAACATTAATACACATAACAATACCATAAACCCCCCAAACACAGTAAGCAGGAAGCAGCTAATGTTGGCTAACTAACGGCTACCTCTCTTGTCTATTGTCTGTTTAGAATATGTAGTTTTATAGTCCATCCATCCATCCATCCATTATCTTCCGCTTCTCCGGGGTTCGGGTCGCGGGGGCAGCATCCTAAGGAATGAAGCCCAGACCTCCCTTTCCCCAGCCACTTCCACCAGCTCTCCAAGGGGGATTCCGAGGCGCTCCCAGGCCAGCTGGGCGATATAGTCGCGCCAGCGTGTCCTGGGTCTTCCCCCGGGGTCTCCTCCCAGGTGGACTCGCCTGTGACACCTCCCGAGGGAGGCGTCCAGGAGGCATCCTAACCAGATGCCCGAACCACCTCAACTGGCTCCTCTCGACGTGAAGAAGCAGCGGCTCTACTCCGAGTCCCTCCCGGATGACTGAACTTCTCACCCTATCTCTAAGGGAGAGTCCAGACACCCTGCGGAGGAAACTCATTTCGGCCGCTTGTATTCGCGATCTTATTCTTTCGGTCATTACCCAAAGCTCATGACCATAGGTGAGGGTGGGAACGTAGATCGACCGGTAAATCGAGAGCCTTGCCTTATGGCTCAGCTCTTTCTTTACCACAACAGACCGGTAAAGAGCCCGCATCACTGCTGACCCAGCACCAATCCGCCTGTCAATCTCCCGCTCCCTTGTACCATCACTCGTGAACAAGACCCCGAGATACTTGAACTCCTCCACTTGAGGCAAGAGCCTATCCCCGACCCAGAGAGGGCTCTCCACCCTTTTCCGCCTGAGAACCATGGTCTCGGATTTAGAGGTACTGATTCTCATCCCAGCCGCTTCACACTCGGCTGCAAACCGAACCAGCGAAAGCTGAAGTTCGCGGCCTGATGTCCCCAATAGGACCACATCATCTGCAAACAGCAGCGATGTGACCCTGAGGTCACCAAACCATCTGGACACCCTCCATCGCTTGACTGCGCCTAGAAATTCTATCCATAAAAATTATGAATAGAATCGGTGACAAAGGGCAGCCCTGACGGAGTCCAACTCTCACTGGGAAAGAGTCTGACTTACTGCCGGCTATGCGAACCAAACTCCAGCTTTGTTTGTACAGGGCCTGAATGGCTCATAGCAAAGAGCCATGTACCCCGTACTCCCGAAGCACCTCCCACAGAATACCCCGGGGAACACAGTCGAATGCCTTCTCCAGATCCACAAAGCACATGTGGACTGGTTGGGCAAACTCCCATGAACCCTCCAGAATCCTGGAGAGGGTGAAGAGTTGGTCCAGTGTTCCACGACCAGGGCGGAACCCGCACTGTTCCTCCTGGATCCGAGGTTCGACTATAAGCCGGACTCTCTTCTCCAGTACCCCTGCACAGACCTTGCCAGGGAGGCTGAGGAGTGTGATTCCCCTGTAGTTGGAACACACCCTCCGGTCCCCTTTTTTAAAAAGAGGCACCACCACCCCAGTCTGCCAATCCAGTGGCACCGCCCCCGATGTCCACGCAATGTTGAAAAGGCGTGTCAGCCAAGACTGCCCCACAACATCCAGAGCCTTGAGGAACTCAGGGCGGATCTCATCCACCCCTGGAGCCTTGCCACCAAGGAGCTTCTTAACTACCTTAGCGACTTCGGCCTCAGTAATGGACAAGCCTATTCCCATGTCCCCAGACTCAGCCTCCTCACTGGAGAACGTGTCGGTGGGATTGAGAAGGTCCTCAAAGTATTCCTTCCACCGCCCAATGACGTCTTCAGTCGAAGTCAGCACCACACCATCTCCACTATATACAGTGCTAGTGGCACACTGCTTTCCCCTTCTGAGTCGCCTGACGGTTTGCCAGAATCTTTTCGGAGCCGACTTAAAGTCACTTTCCAAGGCCTCACCAAACTCCTCCCATACACAGGTTTTTGCCTTGGCGACAACTGAAGCCGCAGATCGCTTGGCCTGTCGATACCTGCCAGCTGCCTCTGGTGTCCCACAGGCCAACCATGCCCGGTAGGACTCCTTCTTCAGCTTGATGGCATCTCTCACCTGGGGTGTCCACCACCGGGTTCGAGGATTACCGCCCCGACAGGCACCAACTACCTTACGGCCACAGCTACAGTCAGCCGCTTCAGCAATGGAGGAACAGAACATGGCCCATTCTGAGTCAATGTCCCCCACCTCCCCCGATATCTGGTCAAAGTTCTGACGGAGGTGTGAGTTGAAGATCAATCTGACAGGTTCTTCTGCTAGACGTTCCCAGCAAACCCTCACTATACGTTTGGGCTTGCCTGGTCTGACCGGCATCTTCCCCCACCACCTGATCCAACTCACCACCAGGTGGTGATCAGTTGACAGCTCAGCTCCTCTCTTTACCCGAGTGTCCAAAACACATGGCCGCAAGTCCGATGACATGACTACAAAGTCAATCATTGAACTGCGGCCTAGGGTGTCCTGGTGCCATGTGCACTTATGGACATCCTTGTGTTCGAACATGGTGTTCGTGATGGACAAACTGTGGTTTGCGCAGAAGTCCAAAAACTGAACACCACTCGGGTTCAGATCAGAGAGGCCATTCCTCCCAATCACACCCCTCCAGGTCTCACTGTCATTGCCCACGTGAGCGTTGAAGTCCCCCAGTAGGACAATAGAGTCTCCAGGAGGAGCACTTTCAAGCACCCTTCCCAAGGACTCTAAGAAGGCTGGGTACTCTGAACTGCTGTTCGGTGCATAAGCACAGACAACAGTCAGGACCCGTTCCCCAACCCGAAGGCATAGGGAAGCTACCCTCTCGTCCACCGGAGAAAACCCCAACATACAGCCACCGAGTCGAGGGGCTATGAGAAAGCCCACACCTGCCCGCCGTTAACAGGGTTAACAGGGTTGACTGTAACCCTGTTACAGTCAACCCTGTTACAGTCAACTCTGTTACAGTCAACTCTGTTATAATCAGCCTTGTTACAGTCAACCCTGTTACAGTCAACTCTGTTAGAATCAACCCTGTTACAGTCAACTCTGTTATAATCAGCCTTGTTACAGTCAACCCTGTTACAGTCAACTCTGTTAGAATCAAACCTGTTACAGTCAACCCTGTTACAGTCAACTCTGTTAGAATCAACCCTGTTACAGTCAACCCTGTTACAGTCAACCCTGTTAGTCAACTCTGTTAGAATCAACCCTGTTACAGTCAACTCTGTTATAATCAGCCTTGTTACAGTTAACCCTGTTACAGTCAACTCTGTTAGAATCAACCCTGTTACAGTCAACCCTGTTACAGTCAACTCTGTTATAATCAGCCTTGCTACAGTTAACCCTGTTACAGTCAACTCTGTTAGAATCAACCCTGTTACAGTCAACTTTGTTAGAATCAACCCTGTTACAGTTAACCCTGTTAGAATCAACCCTATTACAGTCAACTCTGTTATAATCAGCCTTGTTACAGTCAACCCTGTTACAGTCAACCCTGTTACAGTCAACTCTGTTAGAATCAACCCTGTTACAGTCAACTCTGTTATAATCAGCCTTGTTACAGTTAACCCTGTTACAGTCAACTCTGTTAGAATCAACCCTGTTACAGTCAACTCTGTTATAATCAGCCTTGTTACAGTTAACTCTGTTATAATCAACCCTGTTACAGTCAACTCTGTTATAATCAGCCTTGTTACAGTCAACCCTGTTACAGTCAACTCTGTTATAATCAGCCTTGCTACAGTCAACACTGTTACAGTCAACCCTGTTACAGTCACCTCTGATATAATCAGCCTTGCTACAGTCAACACTGTTACAGTCAACCCTGTTACAGTCAACTCTGTTATAATCAGCCTTGCTACAGTTATCCCTGTTACAGTCAACCCTGTTACAGTCAACTCTGTTATAATCAGCCTTGCTACAGTCGACACTGTTACAGTCAACCCTGTTACAGTCAACTCTGTTATAATCAGCCTTGCTACAGTCAACACTGTTACAGTCAACCCTGTTACAGTCAACTCTGTTATAATCAGCCTTGTTACAGTCAACACTGTTACAGTCAACTCTGTTATAATCAGCCTTGTTACAGTCAACCCTGTTACAGTCAACCCTGTTACAGTCAACTCTGTTAGAATCAACCTTGTTACAGTCAACTCTGTTATAATCAGCCTTGTTACAGTTAACCCTGTTACAGTCAACTCTGTTAGAATCAACCCTGTTACAGTCAACCCTGTTACAGTCAACTCTGTTATAATCAGCCTTGCTACAGTCAACACTGTTACAGTCAACCCTGTTACAGTCAACTCTGTTATAATCAGCCTTGCTACAGTCAACTCTGTTATAATCAGCCTTGTTACAGTCAACACTGTTACAGTCAACTCTGTTATAATCAGCCTTGTTACAGTCAACCCTGTTAGTCAACCCTGTTACAGTCAACTCTGTTAGAATCAACCCTGTTACAGTCAACTCTGTTATAATCAGCCTTGTTACAGTTAACCCTGTTACAGTCAACTCTGTTAGAATCAACCCTGTTACAGTCAACCCTGTTACAGTCAACTCTGTTATAATCAGCCTTGTTACAGTCAACCCTGTTACAGTCAACTCTGTTATAATCAGCCTTGCTACAGTCAACACTGTTACAGTCAACCCTGTTACAGTCACCTCTGTTATAATCAGCCTTGCTACAGTCAACACTGTTACAGTCAACCCTATTACAGTCAACTCTGTTATAATCAGCCTTGCTACAGTTAACCCTGTTACAGTCAACCCTGTTACAGTCAACTCTGTTATAATCAGCCTTGCTACAGTCAACACTGTTACAGTCAACCCTGTTACAGTCAACTCTGTTATAATCAGCCTTGCTACAGTCAACACTGTTACAGTCAACCCTGTTACAGTCAACTCTGTTATAATCAGCCTTGTTACAGTCAACACTGTTACAGTCAACTCTGTTATAATCAGCCTTGTTACAGTCAACCCTGTTACAGTCAACCCTGTTACAGTCAACTCTGTTATAATCAGCCTTGTTACATTTAACCCTGTTACAGTCAACTCTGTTAGAATCAACCCTGTTACAGTCAACCCTGTTACAGTCAACTCTGTTATAATCAGCCTTGCTACAGTCAACACTGTTACAGTCAACCCTGTTACAGTCACCTCTGTTATAATCAGCCTTGCTACAGTCAACACTGTTACAGTCAACCCTGTTACAGTCAACTCTGTTATAATCAGCCTTGCTACAGTTATCCCTGTTACAGTCAACCCTGTTACAGTCAACTCTGTTATAATCAGCCTTGCTACAGTCAACACTGTTACAGTCAACTCTGTTATAATCAGCCTTGTTACAGTCAACCCTGTTACAGTCAACCCTGTTACAGTCAACTCTGTTAGAATCAACCTTGTTACAGTCAACTCTGTTATAATCAGCCTTGTTACAGTTAACCCTGTTACAGTCAACTCTGTTAGAATCAACCCTGTTACAGTCAACCCTGTTACAGTCAACTCTGTTATAATCAGCCTTGCTACAGTCAACACTGTTACAGTCAACCCTGTTACAGTCAACTCTGTTATAATCAGCCTTGCTACAGTCAACTCTGTTATAATCAGCCTTGTTACAGTCAACACTGTTACAGTCAACTCTGTTATAATCAGCCTTGTTACAGTCAACCCTGTTAGTCAACCCTGTTACAGTCAACTCTGTTAGAATCAACCCTGTTACAGTCAACTCTGTTATAATCAGCCTTGTTACAGTTAACCCTGTTACAGTCAACTCTGTTAGAATCAACCCTGTTACAGTCAACCCTGTTACAGTCAACTCTGTTATAATCAGCCTTGTTACAGTCAACCCTGTTACAGTCAACTCTGTTATAATCAGCCTTGCTACAGTCAACACTGTTACAGTCAACCCTGTACAGTCACCTCTGTTATAATCAGCCTTGCTACAGTCAACACTGTTACAGTCAACCCTATTACAGTCAACTCTGTTATAATCAGCCTTGCTACAGTTAACCCTGTTACAGTCAACTCTGTTATAATCAGCCTTGCTACAGTCAACACTGTTACAGTCAACCCTGTTACAGTCAACTCTGTTATAATCAGCCTTGCTACAGTCAACACTGTTACAGTCAACCCTGTTACAGTCAACTCTGTTATAATCAGCCTTGTTACAGTCAACACTGTTACAGTCAACTCTGTTATAATCAGCCTTGTTACAGTCAACCCTGTTACAGTCAACCCTGTTACAGTCAACTCTGTTATAATCAGCCTTGTTACAGTTAACCCTGTTACAGTCAACTCTGTTAGAATCAACCCTGTTACAGTCAACCCTGTTACAGTCAACTCTGTTATAATCAGCCTTGCTACAGTCAACACTGTTACAGTCAACCCTGTTACAGTCACCTCTGATATAATCAGCCTTGCTACAGTCAACACTGTTACAGTCAACCCTGTTACAGTCAACTCTGTTATAATCAGCCTTGCTACAGTTATCCCTGTTACAGTCAACCCTGTTACAGTCAACTCTGTTATAATCAGCCTTGCTACAGTCAACACTGTTACAGTCAACCCTGTTACAGTCAACTCTGTTATAATCAGCCTTGCTACAGTCAACACTGTTACAGTCAACCCTGTTACAGTCAACTCTGTTATAATCAGCCTTGTTACAGTCAACACTGTTACAGTCAACTCTGTTATAATCAGCCTTGTTACAGTCAACCCTGTTACAGTCAACCCTGTTACAGTCAACTCTGTTAGAATCAACCTTGTTACAGTCAACTCTGTTATAATCAGCCTTGTTACAGTTAACCCTGTTACAGTCAACTCTGTTAGAATCAACCCTGTTACAGTCAACCCTGTTACAGTCAACTCTGTTATAATCAGCCTTGCTACAGTCAACACTGTTACAGTCAACCCTGTTACAGTCAACTCTGTTATAATCAGCCTTGCTACAGTCAACTCTGTTATAATCAGCCTTGTTACAGTCAACACTGTTACAGTCAACTCTGTTATAATCAGCCTTGTTACAGTCAACCCTGTTAGTCAACCCTGTTACAGTCAACTCTGTTAGAATCAACCCTGTTTACAGTCAACTCTGTTATAATCAGCCTTGTTACAGTTAACCCTGTTACAGTCAACTCTGTTAGAATCAACCCTGTTACAGTCAACCCTGTTACAGTCAACTCTGTTATAATCAGCCTTGTTACAGTCAACCCTGTTACAGTCAACTCTGTTATAAATCAGCCTTGCTACAGTCAACACTGTTACAGTCAACCCTGTTACAGTCACCTCTGTTATAATCAGCCTTGCTACAGTCAACACTGTTACAGTCAACCCTATTACAGTCAACTCTGTTATAATCAGCCTTGCTACAGTTAACCCTGTTACAGTCAACCCTGTACAGTCAACTCTGTTATAATCAGCCTTGCTACAGTCAAACACTGTTACAGTCAAACCCTGTTACAGTCAACTCTGTTATAATCAGCCTTGCTACAGTCAACACTGTTACAGTCAACCCTGTACAGTCAACTCTGTTTATAATCAGCCTTGTTACAGTCAACACTGTTACAGTCAACTCTGTTATAATCAGCCTTGTTACAGTCAACCCTGTTACAGTCAACCTGTTACAGTCAACTCTGTTATCAATCAGCCTTGCTACAGTCAACACTGTTACAGCAACCCTGTTACAGTCACCTCTGTTATAATCAGCCTTGCTACAGTCAACACTGTTACAGTCAACCCTGTTACAGTCAACTCTGTTATAATCAGCCTTGCTACAGTTAACCCTGTTACAGTCAACCCTGTTACAGTCAACTCTGTTATAATCAGCCTTGCTACAGTCAACACTGTTACAGTCAACTCTGTTATAATCAGCCTTGTTACAGTCAACCCTGTTACAGTCAACCCTGTTACAGTCAACTCTGTTAGAATCAACCTTGTTACAGTCAACTCTGTTATAATCAGCCTTGTTACAGTTAACCCTGTTACAGTCAACTCTGTTAGAATCAACCCTGTTACAGTCAACCCTGTTACAGTCAACTCTGTTATAATCAGCCTTGCTACAGTCAACACTGTTACAGTCAACCCTGTTACAGTCAACTCTGTTATAATCAGCCTTGCTACAGTCAACTCTGTTATAATCAGCCTTGTTACAGTCAACACTGTTACAGTCAACTCTGTTATAATCAGCCTTGTTACAGTCAACCCTGTTAGTCAACCCTGTTACAGTCAACTCTGTTAGAATCAACCCTGTTACAGTCAACTCTGTTATAATCAGCCTTGTTACAGTTAACCCTGTTACAGTCAACTCTGTTAGAATCAACACTGTTACAGTCAACCCTGTTACAGTCAACTCTGTTATAATCAGCCTTGCTACAGTCAACACTGTTACAGTCAACCCTGTTACAGTCAACTCTGTTATAATCAGCCTTGCTACAGTCAACACTGTTACAGTCAACCCTGTTACAGTCAACTCTGTTATAATCAGCCTTGTTACAGTCAACACTGTTACAGTCAACTCTGTTATAATCAGCCTTGTTACAGTCAACCCTGTTACAGTCAACCCTGTTACAGTCAACTCTGTTATAATCAGCCTTGTTACAGTTAACCCTGTTACAGTCAACTCTGTTAGAATCAACCCTGTTACAGTCAACCCTGTTACAGTCAACTCTGTTATAATCAGCCTTGCTACAGTCAACACTGTTACAGTCAACCCTGTTACAGTCACCTCTGTTATAATCAGCCTTGCTACAGTCAACACTGTTACAGTCAACCCTGTTACAGTCAACTCTGTTATAATCAGCCTTGCTACAGTTATCCCTGTTACAGTCAACCCTGTTACAGTCAACTCTGTTATAATCAGCCTTGCTACAGTCAACACTGTTACAGTCAACTCTGTTATAATCAGCCTTGTTACAGTCAACCCTGTTACAGTCAACCCTGTTACAGTCAACTCTGTTAGAATCAACCTTGTTACAGTCAACTCTGTTATAATCAGCCTTGTTACAGTTAACCCTGTTACAGTCAACTCTGTTAGAATCAACCCTGTTACAGTCAACCCTGTTACAGTCAACTCTGTTATAATCAGCCTTGCTACAGTCAACACTGTTACAGTCAACCCTGTTACAGTCAACTCTGTTATAATCAGCCTTGCTACAGTCAACTCTGTTATAATCAGCCTTGTTACAGTCAACACTGTTACAGTCAACTCTGTTATAATCAGCCTTGTTACAGTCAACCCTGTTAGTCAACCCTGTTACAGTCAACTCTGTTAGAATCAACCCTGTTACAGTCAACTCTGTTATAATCAGCCTTGTTACAGTTAACCCTGTTACAGTCAACTCTGTTAGAATCAACCCTGTTACAGTCAACCCTGTTACAGTCAACTCTGTTATAATCAGCCTTGCTACAGTCAACACTGTTACAGTCAACCCTGTTACAGTCAACTCTGTTATAATCAGCCTTGCTACAGTCAACTCTGTTATAAGTCAGCCTTGTTACAGTCAACTCTGTTATAAGTCAACCTTGTTATACAGTCAGCACTTGTTACAGTCAACCCTGTTAGTCAACCCTTGTTACAGTCAACTCTGTTAGAAGTCAACCCTGTTACAGTCAACTCTGTTATAATCAGCCTTGTTACAGTTAACCCTGTTACAGTCAACTCTGTTAGAATCAACCCTGTTACAGTCAACCCTGTTACAGTCAACTCTGTTATAATCAGCCTTGCTACAGTCAACCCTGTTACAGTCAACTCTGTTATAATCAGCCTTGCTACAGTCAACACTGTTACAGTCAACCCTGTTACAGTCACCTCTGTTATAATCAGCCTTGCTACAGTCAACACTGTTACAGTCAACCCTGTTATAGTCAACTCTGTTATAATCAGCCTTGCTACAGTTAACCCTGTTACAGTCAACCCTGTTACAGTCAACTCTGTTATAATCAGCCTTGCTACAGTCAACACTGTTACAGTCAACCCTGTTACAGTCAACTCTGTTATAATCAGCCTTGCTACAGTCAACACTGTTACAGTCAACCCTGTTACAGTCAACTCTGTTATAATCAGCCTTGTTACAGTCAACACTGTTACAGTCAACTCTGTTATAATCAGCCTTGTTACAGTCAACCCTGTTACAGTCAACCCTGTTACAGTCAACTCTGTTAGAATCAACCTTGTTACAGTCAACTCTGTTATAATCAACCCTGTTACAGTCAACCCTGTTACAGTCAACTCTGTTATAATCAGCCTTGTTACAGTTAACCCTGTTACAGTCAACTCTGTTAGAATCAACCCTGTTACAGTCAACCCTGTTACAGTCAACTCTGTTATAATCAGCCTTGCTACAGTCAACACTGTTACAGTCATCCCTGTTACAGTCAACATCTGTTATAATCAGCCTTGCTACACTTAACCCTGTTACAGTCAACTCTGTTATAATCAGCCTTGTTTCAGTCAACTCTGTTACAGTCAACTCTGTTATAATCAGCCTTGCTACAGTCAACACTGTTACAGTCAACCCTGTTACAGTCAACTCTGTTATAATCAGCCTTGTTACAGTCAACACTGTTACAGTCAACTCTGTTATAATCAGCCTTGCTACAGTCAACACTGTTACAGTCAACCCTGTTACAGTCACCTCTGTTATAATCAGCCTTGCTACAGTCAACACTGTTACAGTCAACCCTGTTATAGTCAACTCTGTTATAATCAGCCTTGCTACAGTTAACCCTGTTACAGTCAACCCTGTTACAGTCAACTCTGTTATAATCAGCCTTGTTACAGTCAACACTGTTACAGTCAACTCTGTTATAATCAGCCTTGTTACAGTCAACCCTGTTACAGTCAACCCTGTTACAGTCAACTCTGTTAGAATCAACCTTGTTACAGTCAACTCTGTTATAATCAACCCTGTTACAGTCAACCCTGTTACAGTCAACTCTGTTATAATCAGCCTTGCTACAGTCAACACTGTTACAGTCATCCCTGTTACAGTCAACTCTGTTATAATCAGCCTTGTTACAGTTAACCCTGTTACAGTCAACTCTGTTAGAATCAACCCTGTTACAGTCAACCCTGTTACAGTCAACTCTGTTATAATCAGCCTTGCTACAGTCAACACTGTTACAGTCATCCCTGTTACAGTCAACATCTGTTATAATCAGCCTTGCTACACTTAACCCTGTTACAGTCAACTCTGTTATAATCAGCCTTGTTTCAGTCAACTCTGTTACAGTCAACTCTGTTATAATCAGCCTTGCTACAGTCAACACTGTTACAGTCAACCCTGTTATAGTCAACTCTGTTATAATCAGCCTTGTTACAGTCAACACTGTTACAGTCAACCCTGTTACAGTCAACTCTGTTATAATCAGCCTTGCTACAGTCAACACTGTTACAGTCAACCCTGTTATAGTCAACTCTGTTATAATCAGCCTTGTTACAGTCAACACTGTTACAGTCAACCCTGTTACAGTCAACTCTGTTATAATCAGCCTTGCTACAGTCAACACTGTTACAGTCAACCCTGTTACAGTCAACTCTGTTATAATCAGCCTTGTTACAGTCAACCCTGTTACAGTCAACTCTGTTATAATCAGCCTTGCTACAGTCAACACTGTTACAGTCAACCCTGTTACAGTCAACTCTGTTATAATCAGCCTTGCTACAGTCAACACTGTTACAGTCAACCCTGTTACAGTCAACTCTGTTATAATCAGCCTTGCTACAGTCAACACTGTTATAGTCAACTCTGTTATAATCAGCCTTGCTACAGTCAACACTGTTATAGTCAATCCTGTTCCATTCAACTCTGTTATAATCAACCCTGTCACAGTCAACTACATCTAATCAACCCTGTTACAGCCACTGTTAGAAATAGAAATTTGCAGTAAACCATGATGGAATTAATGCTGCTAGGATTACGACTTGTATGTTACAGTAAATCTTGACAGAATTAATTACACTGCCCAAATATATTACTTTCGATTTTACATTATAGTATATTATGAAAAACAAACACTTGGAAAAGGAGGGGGTTCATGGGTTGCAATTAGATGCCACTAAATTTTACACACTGCGCCTTTAAAAGACATGATGAAGAGTAAACTGCATCACTGAAGCCTTCAGAGGAGCCAAGATCAAAAATGGGCACATTCTGCTTCCACAAAAACAGAAATAACAATGTGAAAAAAGTCACTGTGCTGAATAAAAACACTGGAGTAGTAGCTAAAGTTGTCTAAACTGTACAACGTTGTGTTCTTCTGTAGTGAAGCAGCACTGAGGCTTACTGGTGACCCTACAGTGACCACATGCTCTGCTCCAAAATGCCTGACTCAGCTCACGAAGGACTTGATAATCACCCTAATGAGTAGAAAGAGGTGTGAAAGCAGGAAAGACAAGAATGTGCAGGTCAGGACTGTCTAGGCTATGAGACAGATACATTATATGTCCAAAAGTATTCGCTCGTCTGGCTTCACTCACATATGAACTTGAGTGACATCCCATTCTTAATCCAAAGGGTTTAATATGATGTCGGCCCACCCTTTGCAGCTATAACAGCTTCAGCTCTTCTGGGAAGGCTTTCCACAAGGGTTAGGAGTGTTTATGGGAATTTCTGACCGTTCCTCCAGAAGCACATTTGTGAGGTCAGACACTGATGTTGGACGAGAAGGCCTGGCTCACAGTCTCCGCTCTAATTCATCCCAAAGGTGTTCTATGGGGTTGAGGTCAGGACTCTGTACAGGCCAGTCAAGTTCTTCCACACCAAACTGGCTCATCCACGTCTTTATGGACCTGCTTTGTGCACTGGTGGGCAGTCATGTTGGAACAGGAAGGGGCCGTCCCCAAACTGTTCCCACAAAGTTGGGAGCGTGAAATTGTCCAAAATCTCTTGGTGCTGAAGCTTTAAGAGTTCCTTTCACTGGAACTAAGGGGCCGAGCCCAACTCCTGAAAAACAACCCCACACCATGATCCCCCCTCCACCAAACTTTACACTCGGCACAATGCAGTCAGACAAGTACCGTCTC
>NC_051213.1:1952535-1967535 GCF_015220715.1 Pygocentrus nattereri
GCTTTAAAATGACTTATTCTCCTTTTAATATCATCAACTAAACGCGCGCACACACACACACAGACGCGCAGACACACACGCACAGACGCGCAGACACACACACACACACACACACACTTTGTGACGCAATGTCAAATGTAATATATGCAGTGTGATATTGTGAATGTAATAGTGTGGTTTAAGGTTGTGATAATACATTATATGATCAGATGTTTATTGTGGCTTAAATGTAATGATGTGGGGCCCACTGTGTGTGTGTGTGTGTGTGTGTGTGTGTTATAGGATTACGTGGGTCTGCGCGGTGTGTTTGCTGTGCTGTGTGCGGTACTGACGTTGCCGGTGTTCGGGCTGTTGGCCTTCACCTTCGTTGCTCCACTTGTCTGCACCATCTGGCTTGGAATCACCTACTCATTCGCAGCTGTGAGTCTCAGACACACACTCACACTCTCACACACACACACACGAGGCCTCTAATCACTGGATGTGTTGGAAAATACTGAAAGGTTGTTTTTTCATGACATTGTGTCGGCGTGCAGCAGCACTTGGTCACTCCCAGCACTGTCCCACAGCACTTTACCATTACAGCTTTAATTACTATATCAATGACTGCAGTCATGCAGAAACACACAGTAGGTGATCTGTGGGATGAGATTTACACGGAGAAAAACTCACTTATCTCACCTCAACTCAGCCGACGTTACAGCCTAGTCTGTTTCCAGCTCGTATCTTTCAGCACGTTTATGAAGAGTTGGCCAGTACCAATACGTGAAGTTCAGAAATGAATGTAAACATTTATCGAACTTCTTTGACGTGTGTTGTTTTTGCTGTCTGTATTATGGTGGGGCAAAAAAGTTTTCACGCTGGGGTGGCTGAAGTAAATCTAATGTGGCTAATGATCGCTAGAAATCTCTAGTCAGACAAAACGTTTCTGTAAAAAAATCCTCGAAACTCCTCACAAACCACATCCGGGTCTTCAGAACTGTCCTGCAGGCTTGTTGATGTGGTTTAGGACGCAGCACGACTTACTGTGAACTATGGAAATGAATTGATTGAAGCCAGAATTGGTGTATAAGCAAGATGTGTTTGTGTGTTTGTGTACCAATACACTGGTTACCCATACGAGTTTGTTTTGGTTGTGTAAACATGGTGCGCACGGTGTGGTATAAGAACGGTAGTGGTTCTAACAGTCAGCCTTTATCTGTGTGTGAATGTTGTAGGCGAGTATGTGGCCCTCCATCCCCCTGGTGGTCCCTCAGGCCACTTTGGGCACTGCGATGGGTTTGGCCACTTCAGTGCAGATGATCGGCATCGGAGTCTCTAACCTGATTGTGGGGCAGATCCTGGGCACCAAGAACAGGTAACACCCACTCACCTACAGCCGGGACAAAAGTGTATTACAGTCTGTCAGAGCGACTGTGTGGATCATATGAACATTATAGAGCTTTTTAAATGAAACAGTAGAAGCCGTATCGCCCCCTACGCTTCCTGTAGTGTATTACAGTCTGTCAGAGCGACTGTGTGGATCATATGAACATTATAGAGCTTTTTAAATGAAACAGTAGAAGCCGTATCACCCCCTACGCTTCCTGTAGTGTATTACAGTCTGTCAGAGCGACTGTGTGGATCATATGAACATTATAGAGCTTTTTAAATGAAACAGTAGAAGCCGTATCGCCCCCTACGCTTCCTGTACTGTATTACAGTCTGTCAGAGCGACTGTGTGGATCATATGATCATTATAGAGCTTTTTAAATGAAACAGTAGAAGCCGTATCGCCCCCTACGCTTCCTGTAGTGTATTACAGTCTGTCAGAGCGACTGTGTGGATCATATGAACATTATAGAGCTTTTTAAATGAAACAGTAGAAGCCGTATCGCCCCCTACGCTTCCTGTAGTGTATTACAGTCTGTCAGAGCGACTGTGTGGATCATATGAACATTATAGAGCTTTTTAAATGAAACGGTAGAAGCCGTATCGCCCCCTACGCTTCCTGTAGTGTATTACAGTCTGTCAGAGCGACTGTGTGGATCATATGAACATTATAGAGCTTTTTAAATGAAACAGTAGAAGCCGTATCGCCCCCTACGCTTCCTGTAGTGTATTACAGTCTGTCAGAGCGACTGTGTGGATCATATGATCATTATAGAGCTTTTTAAATGAAACAGTAGAAGCCGTATCGCCCCCTACGCTTCCTGTAGTGTATTACAGTCTGTCAGAGCGACTGTGTGGATCATATGAACATTATAGAGCTTTTTAAATGAAACAGTAGAAGCCGTATCGCCCCCTACGCTTCCTGTAGTGTATTACAGTCTGTCAGAGCGACTGTGTGGATCATATGATCATTATAGAGCTTTTTAAATGAAACAGTAGAAGCCGTATCGCCCCCTACGCTTCCTGTAGTGTATTACAGTCTGTCAGAGCGACTGTGTGGATCATATGAACATTATAGAGCTTTTTAAATGAAACAGTAGAAGCCGTATCGCCCCCTACGCTTCCTGTAGTGTATTACAGTCTGTCAGAGCGACTGTGTGGATCATATGAACATTATAGAGCTTTTTAAATGAAACGGTAGAAGCCGTATCGCCCCCTACGCTTCCTGTAGTGTATTACAGTCTGTCAGAGCGACTGTGTGGATCATATGAACATTATAGAGCTTTTTAAATGAAGCAGTAGAAGCTGTATCGCCCCCTACGCTTCCTGTAGTGTATTACAGTCTGTCAGAGCGACTGTGTGGATCATTTGAACATTATAGAGCTTTTTAAATGAAACAGTAGAAGCCGTATCGCCCCCTACGCTTCCTGTAGTGTATTACAGTCTGTCAGAGCGACTGTGTGGATCATATGAACATTATAGAGCTTTTTAAATGAAACGGTAGAAGCCGTATCGCCCCCTACGCTTCCTGTAGTGTATTACAGTCTGTCACAGCGACTGTGTGGATCATATGAACATTATAGAGCTTTTTAAATGAAACAGTAGAAGCCGTATCGCCCCCTACGCTTCCTGTAGTGTATTACAGTCTGTCAGAGCGACTGTGTGGATCATATGAACATTATAGAGCTTTTTAAACGAAACAGTAGAAGCCGTATCGCCCCCTACGCTTCCTGTAGTGTATTACAGTCTGTCAGAGCGACTGTGTGGATCATATGAACATTATAGAGCTTTTTAAATGAAACAGTAGAAGCCGTATCGCCCCCTACGCTTCCTGTAGTGTATTACAGTCTGTCAGAGCGACTGTGTGGATCATATGAACATTATAGAGCTTTTTAAAGGAAACAGTAGAAGCCGTATCGCCCCCTACGCTTCCTGTAGTGTATTACAGTCTGTCAGAGCGACTGTGTGGATCATATGAACATTATAGAGCTTTTTAAATGAAACAGTAGAAGCCGTATCGCCCCCTACGCTTCCTGTAGTGTATTACAGTCTGTCAGAGCGACTGTGTGGATCATATGAACATTATAGAGCTTTTTAAATGAAACAGTAGAAGCCGTATCGCCCCCTACGCTTCCTGTAGTGTATTACAGTCTGTCAGAGCGACTGTGTGGATCATATGAACATTATAGAGCTTTTTAAATGAAACAGTAGAAGCCGTATCGCCCCCTACGCTTCCTGTAGTGTATTACAGTCTGTCAGAGCGACTGTGTGGATCATATGAGTATTATAGAGCTTTTTAAATGAAACAGTAGAAGCCGTATCGCCCCCTACACTTCCTGTAGTGTATTACAGTCTGTCAGAGCGACTGCGTGGATCATATGAACATTATAGAGCTTTTTAAATGAAACAGTAGAAGCCGTATCGCCCCCTACGCTTCCTGTAGTGTATTACAGTCTGTCAGAGCGACTGTGTGGATCATATGAACATTATAGAGCTTTTTAAATGAAACAGTAGAAGCCGTATCGCCCCCTACGCTTCCTGTAGTGTATTACAGTCTGTCAGAGCGACTGTGTGGATCATATGAACATTATAGAGCTTTTTAAATGAAACAGTAGAAGCCGTATCGCCCCCTACGCTTCCTGTAGTGTATTACAGTCTGTCAGAGCGACTGTGTGGATCATATGAACATTATAGAGCTTTTTAAATGAAACAGTAGAAGCCGTATCGCCCCCTACGCTTCCTGTAGTGTATTACAGTCTGTCAGAGCGACTGTGTGGATCATATGAGTATTATAGAGCTTTTTAAATGAAACAGTAGAAGCCGTATCGCCCCCCTACGCTTCCTGTAGTGTATTACAGTCTGTCAGAGCGACTGTGTGGATCATATGAACATTATAGAGCTTTTTAAATGAAACAGTAGAAGCCGTATCGCCCCCTACGCTTCCTGTAGTGTATTACAGTCTGTCAGAGCGACTGTGTGGATCATATGAACATTATAGAGCTTTTTAAATGAAACAGTAGAAGCCGTATCGCCCCCTACGCTTCCTGTAGTGTATTACAGTCTGTCAGAGCGACTGTGTGGATCATATGAACATTACAGAGCTTTTTAAATGAAACAGTAGAAGCCGTATCGCCCCCTACGCTTCCTGTAGTGTATTACAGTCTGTCAGAGCGACTGTATGGATCATATGAACATTATAGAGCTTTTTAAATGAAACAGTAGAAGCCGTATCGCCCCCCTACGCTTCCTGTAGTGTATTACAGTCTGTGTGTTTGTGTATTGCAGTGATGCTAAGATTCCTGTGTGGCGCTGGCAGCGGATGATGATCTTCATGCTGGCGAATACAATCAGCTGCATCGTCACCTCAGCTGTACTGAACATAGTGGATCACAGACAGGTACTTACACACAGGAATGGGCAGTAACATCGCTGAGTAGCAGAGCTGTTAGTTTAGCTCCATCTCTCCGCAGTATCGTCTCTCTTTTTCCAGATTTATTCGTTTTTCAGGGGTGTAGCTGGTTTGTTAATGACGTAATGGGGAAGCACTGACAGTCACAGGCAGTACAGTGATGTGGGAAGTTTTGGTCAAATTCCATGTTTTGTTGATTTTCTATGGAAACCCACATTTTAATGCACAGTGAAGGCCGTTTGTTGTGGTTTTGTCTAAACCAGGGGTCATGACCCAAATGTTAAGGTCAGCTGTTTTATCTTTTCACCTAAGATCAGTGCAGCTTGAGAGCCACAATAGTTTATGTCCATTTTAACATCTTGGCTGTAAGTCTGTCCGTGTGTGCTGATGAACTATTTTAGGCTAAAAATATAAAATGCAAACACCGACTCTGCTCAGCTTTAAGCTTCAGCTCAGCTATAGCTGCTTTTCTCGCATCTCCAGCAGGAAACTTTTCCTCAGAATTAGAACAGTTTCTTGTAAATGTCTCTCAATGTTCGACTTTTTACGAGGCTGAAGTCGCTTCTCATTCGCCAGCTTCTTGTTCAGATTTCCCCCGTTCCACCTTAAACGGTGCCTGAGGCACCAGAATGTAAATGCTGCATCTGTCTAATCTAAAGGTTTGACCAAAACAATCTGAAAGCACGGGAAGAAGGGGATCATTCTTTAGTAAAGACAGTGACTCTACAACCCCAATTCCAGTGAAGTTGGGACGTTGTGTAAAACATAAATAATTCAGAATACGATGATTTGCAAATCCTTTTCAACCGATATTCAATTGAATTCACTACAAAGACGAGATATTTAATGTTCAAACGGATAAACTTTATTGTTTTCTGCAAATATTCACTCATTTTGAGTTTGATGCCTGCAAAATTGGGGTTATATTGAGCAGTCGTGGGCTTTCAGGGATCCAGCCTCGTGACCGGAAGGTCGCCGGTTCGATCCCCAGAGCTGACAGCACATCACTGAGGTCTCCTTGAGCAAAACACCTAACCCCCAACTGCTCCACGGGAGCTGTGGATAGGGCTGCCCACCGCTCACTAGTGTGCTCACTAGTGTGAATCAGAATCAGAATCCTTTATTGATCCCAGAGGGAAATTGCTGTTACAGTCACAACCATCTATGTAAAAGAATAAACACTTTAATCATTTAAAACAAAGATAAAGAGAAAAATTGCAATAAGTACATGAGATTTAAGTTCTTAGGAACACAGTAAAGTGGCGGCGACTGTAATAATAAATATGATCATCTAGTATAAAGCAGTTCAAATTATTGTCCCTCTGAGTTTTTGCACATAGTTATTATTATTATTACTATTATTATTATTAATAATAATAATATTATTATTATTATTATTATTATTATTATTACACATATGAACTGTGTTGTATTGAGTTTTGCGTAGATGATCCACACAGGGAGGAGTTATAGAGTTTGATGGCCACAGGTAAGAATGACCTCCTGTGGCGCTCTGTGGTCATTTCAGTAGAGTGAGTCTTGAGCTGAATGAGCTCCCGTGTCTCATCAAACGTGTGTGTGTGTGGTGTTTCACTGCACGGTTAAATGCGGAGGTGAAATTTCCCCGTTGTGGGACGAATGAGGGTCACTTAATCTTATACACTCTAAAAAAGGTGGTTCTTCAAGGGTTCATCAAATCATTCATGATGCAACATCATGGTTCTTCAGATTGATGGGGAACGCGCTGTAGATGGTTCCATAAGAATCTTTTTGAAAATGGTTCTATATAGCACCCAACGGGGTTCTTGTATTGTTACAATGTCAAGTAGTTCATCATTTTTCTTAACGGTGCACACACTGGCTTCACCCCAGTCCACAGAAGAGACACCCACACCCACACTTCCTCATGCAGGAGCTGAAGCTGCATAATGAGCCATTCTGGAGGTATTTTCGTACATAGACGGGGAATTCGAGGCTCTGCTTCTGCTTCCTGCTCTTCTAATTAAAAAGGAGCGAACGGCAGGAAGACATTGACCGTCTTCCCTTTCCGGTAAATGTGTTTTAACATAACCAACTACAAAAACCCCGTAGAGAAAGCAGCGCTCATCGGCGAGAGAATCCGAGAGTTTGCGGATCTTCGTGGCTGTGAATAGACTAGGATGCATCTCAGCCTTGACGCACATCTGTTTGAGTTGTATCGTAGACAGTGGAGCTCTGATTGGTCAGCCTGACTTTTTAACGCATCTGTACAGCACAGAAAATCGAGCCGGCGTTCATTTCCAAATCTTTCCTGTTTATTTGCTGAATTTAACATAACTTTTGCACAGGAGACATTTTATGACGCTTTATATTTTGTTTGATTCCTTACAGTGTGTTAGTATTTCAGTAATTTTCTAAACTCAGCAAATAAACAGAAATTGTGCTGTAAAATTAGCAGAAAAATGGCATATTTACTGTCTCTGTAAAGGATGTGTTCACTTATTTTCACTCAAAATCAACAACATGGAATCTGACCAACTTTTGCATAGAACCGCTGGAAATGACTCGTCACCTGTCACCTGCTAATGTGAACTCGGGATGACAGTGGGCTTAATAACCGGTTAAAGACACCTATAATTAAATAATAAAAATATCAGAATTTCTGCTGCTGTTTTGATGTTTTTCCACACCCAGAATACTACAGTATTATACAGCAGTGAGTTCCGGCTGCGCGAGCTGATTAGTTGAGAGCTGTTCTAACTGCTGTTATTTCACCATAACATCACAGGTTTATCACAAACACTGTCACTCCACTGATACGCTGTTGCTAAGCAACGACTCTGACAGCTGTAGGAGACGCTCGAGCCATCTGAACATTTTCACTTCTCACTTTGCCACAAACAGAAAATGGACACTGTTAAGACCACATCTGACCGACAGCCGATTTGGTCCGACTCTGAAGACGAGACGACGCTAAATTCCCAAACCGTCGTCACCACTGAGCAGCTTTTCAGTCGGCAGCTGTGACAGAAGAACAGCTGAACAACCTGGAATCAGCCAGAAATGAACCCAACACCATTCGCCAAACTAAACGGGCTGTAAGAAGCTTCACAGACCGGCTGGAACAAAACAACATTAATACTGATCTGGAGAAACTGACCAAACTGAGCTGAACCTGATATTGGGTCAGTTTTACGGCTCAGTCTGATTTGGTCCGACTCTGAAGATCAGACACGTCTGGCGAATGATGTTGGGTTCATTTCTGGCTGATTCCAGGTTGTTCAGCTGTTCTTCTGTCACAGCTGCCGACTGAAAAGCTGCTCAGTGGTGACGACAGTTTGGGAATTTAGTGTAAGGAGCTGGAGAACGAACTGCCGGCTGAGCAGCGAGTGGGCGGAGCTCGTTACTCTGACGAGCTGCTCGTTAAGGAGCTATAATTAGGAGGAAGGAACTGAACATTAAAACATATTAAACGCCGCGTTCACGGCCAGTTTATTCATTTCTTACTGTATTTATTTAACTGCTGTATTAAAGCAGCAGAGCACTCGAGGAGGGAGTTATCACCAATAACATCATAAGGTTCTATTGCTTAATTATATTGTTTTACTCTTTTGTTCCACCCCTAATAATTAGTGATATAGCAAGAAGTAGATGAATATACTGTAATGCCATGTTGTGGTAAAATGGTTCTGCTGTAATATAATGCTGCTCCTGCTGCACGACCCTGTCTCCGGTACTGAAGCTGTGCTGACAGATCTAACGCTGTGCTGTGTGCAGGGAGGAACTCTGAACCGGACGACGAAGCGATCAGCGGTGCAGAACGCCGAGGTGCAGACGGACACGGAGCCGCTGGTGAACGAGGGAGAGGATGAAGGAGAGGAAGACGGGGTCAACACCTCCAGCTCCATCAACGCATCCTGAACATCACTCGCTCCAGCAGGGAATGGATGCGAAAGGGAAAAACACTCTGAGCTCACCGCTGTTGCCCAGAGCAGATTCACACTCAGCCGTCCGTTTGATCAAATGACGTTTGATTGATTTTAAGTGTAAAGAAGTTCTGCCTCCTCTTCAGAGACACGCTGCTGCACATTTAAACGCACAGTTACTGTTTCTTTGCTGAATTTGAAAGTAAAACTTTTGCGCAGGACACATTTTTGTTTAAATTTTTCCAATTCGTTAAATTCGGCAAATAAACAGTAATTGTCCATTGACCAGGGGGTGCCTAAACTTTTACACAGAACTGTATACACAGCGTGTCAGAAGTCTGGGAACACCTAGCTTTCAAAAATGGTTTTAATAGAGCTGATCATGTTTCCTTTGCAGTAACTGACCGTCATATCAAACGGAGCTGGTTTGTCTTAGTATTATATATAGACTATTACGTTAAGCCTGTGAAACTGAAGGAACGGCTGATAAAGGTCCCGCATTGGGAATAAAGCCAAAGGCCACGCCCAGTTTTCTCATCAGCACTCAAACCTTAAGCAGCTTTAATAGGGGCTTTTAAATTAAAAGTGGATTTGGAAATCAAACATTACGTGGTAAAAGAAAAGTGTCCCCAAACTTTTGCTGGGCTGTGTTTCTGCTCAGAGAGAAGTGTTGAGGATGATGCCACAGGCGATCGTGGCGACGCTCCCTCGGTCAGGATCAATGCCGCAGATATGTGCATGTGCTCAGACGGATGTTCTGCCTTTTATATAAATGTTTTATATATAGTCGTATGTGGGGATCAGGTGAGGGTATTTCTGATTGGTCTACAGTGTTCGGTGGTGTTGGGGTTGGATTTCTTCATAGTTCAGTGTGTGAGGTGTAAACAGAGGGTTTGGTGTGAAACGGTTCAGACGTCTTTACAGTGGTGGTGATGGGAACCAGGCGTCTCCATGACTACAACACAGATATAGACACTTTATTTACCATCCAGAACCTCCAGAGAACCTACACGAGTCTTCTGAGCTTATACGGAATGTTGATGATGGAAAACAGTGGAAAATCTGGAATAATGAGTTTTCTTTGGGGACTATTTTGCCGCACAGCGCCCTGCATGTCTCCCTCCACCATGAATGGAGTTGAAGTTCTCTAAACTCTCATAAAACAGCATCTCAGTCATCAGGCAGTGAATTCAGAACCAGTTCATGGAGGAACTTTCTGTAGGAGCTTTTAGAGGGACGTCTGGTTCCCATCACCACCACTGTGAGGAGCTCTGACTCGGTAAGGTTATCTAGAACCGAGCGTTTCACACCAAACCGCTCAGAACCGCTCTGTTTACGTCTTAACAGTTTATTAAGCAGAGATTTTGAAAGTCTGTGGCATTCCCCTCTAACACAGGGTTGAATTATTGGCATAATACAGATTTGACTTCACTAGTGTTTGATGTGACAACATGCCTCAGTGGTCACGGGAGTTACCAAATTATTATTATTATTATTATTATTATTATTATTACTATTATTATAAGCTCTAGTCAAGCAGTGGGAAAAGTGTGTTGAACTGAATCTCATTTCATCTTTTGAGCTGAGGTTAAAGTTCTCTGTTGAGCTGTGACTGAACTCATCTGCATGTTTTAAACCCTATTATGATTTTTTTATATACTGATAATAAACATTTGTCCTGTAAGCTGAGCTTCTGTTCCACCTTCTTATTTACACTCATCACCTTTTATTAACATTGGACTGAGGGGAGGTGGAAAAGTGTCCGGCGGTCCGACGAATCAACATCTGAAATTCTTTAGGAAATCATGGACACTGTGTCCTCCGGGCTGAAGACCACTCAGCTTGTTATCAGTGCTCAGTTCTAAAGCCAGTATTCATGATGGTTTCGGGGGCATTAGTGCGCATGGCATGGGTGACCTGCTCATCTGTGAAGGCTCCATTAAAGCTGAATGATATAAACATGTTTTATCAAAATCTGCTGCCGTCCAGACGACGTCTTTTTCAGGGAAGGCCTTGATTATTTCAGCAAGATGATGTCAAACCACATTCTGACTGTATTACAGCAGCACTGCTCCATATTAAAAGAGTCCAGGTCCTAAACTGACCTGCCTGCTGTCCAGACCACTGAGAACATTTGGCGTATTATGAAATGAAAAATAAGACAAATGAGCTCCTGAAACTGATGATCAGCTGAAATCCTGAATCAAACAAGACCAGAAAACATTTCACTGTCAGAGCTACAGCAGCGTCTCCTCAGTTCCCAAACACTGACAGAGCTGTTAAAGACGAGGTGATGAAGCTCAGTGGTAAACAGACCCTGTCCCAACTTTTTTGGAACGTGTTGTAGGCATTAAATCAAAATGGGCAAATATTGTTCAAAAAAAGGTAAAATTTCTCAGTTTAATTTTTTTTTAAAACCTTATTTACATTTTGCACAATGGGGTTGTATAATTTCAGTGGATTATGTTGCAGTTATGTTAGGGAAAGATGTAGGCTTGGGTCTGAAAGGAGCATCAGCTGAAATTATAGCAGAAGCAGCGCAGTCGTCTTCACTACAGGAGGTTCCTCCTGCTGTAGAGCTAATCTGATTTCAGAACTTTCAAATGCCGATTCTCAAATTGAAAAAGCCCACTTTTCTCAGAAACTCCCAGGCTGAGTGAACAGGGACGAAAGAGAGGCCTTTAGAAAGCGTTAACAAGCCTCAGAAGGAGGAGAACCTGAGATGTTACTAACTGCTTTCCTCAATTGGTCATCCTGGTCGATCTCCGTGTTTGCGGACGGTGGGATTGGCTCTGTTGATGAGTTCCATTTGGACCTCTGGCTGCTCTTTTTCCTCCTTCTCCGTGTTTTATGCCTGAATTTGGAGGGGCTGGACGGGAAGGACCTTCACAGAAACCGGAGAGGTCGTTGTTGGAACGTTCGGTCTCACCATCTTCATCCTGACTACTTGGTAAACCGAAAGCCACTGTCCTGGATTGTTTATTCACATTTGAAGAGCAAGAAGAGCGATGAGTCCAGGAATATACTGTCCCTCTTTATAATCAGCCTGATCCCTTTTGAATCTGATTATCTCAGACTGCCTCAGAGACACAGCGAGCTTCTCGATATCCTCCCTAAGTTTCCTATGCAGACACAGAACCTGTTTGGATTCTGTAGGTAAGTACAGGGAATTTTGGCCTCCATCTCCACAATGTCCTTCAAAGAGGCCGTCTGAATTTTAGCTTCCTCAGCAGCAGGGTGAGATCAAATGAGCATTTGTTCAACGTTGCTTCCCATTTGTGTTTAAAACCAGGGCTGTTGTGTCCAAAGGAAGGGAAGTCCACGAGGGATCATCTCAGATTGCCGGTGATCAGAAAGAGTAATGGCATGTAGTTCCAACATCTAGTCTTTCTACTGTAGATGTTCCAATCCAGAGAAAAGCTTTGTGGGCCGTCGGGTACGTTTATGCCATCATCTAATAAAGAGTCCTGTACAAAAGGCCCTTTTCACAGGAAACAGAAGTGAGTGAACTCTGGTAAACAAGTTCCGCTATTGCCTTTCGGACAGTTACTAACCTCAGAAACACAGGCGTTCGTATCACTTCAGCACCAGGAACGAGAGCCACTTTATCTTTGTCATAGTTGCCCAGACTGAAATTCATCCAGAACTGTTGGAGATCCAAACACACAACAACGTGGGAGTCCAGACTAAATAAAGGATATAAATGATTTTCGGAAAAATTCCTTCAGTTACGTCAGCCAACGTCTACAGAGCGATAAATCAATGAACAGGTTAAAATAACTTACCAAAATGCTGGATTAGCAGGAGATGTTCAAACAGCTCCCTAAGATTAAACTAATTGGCAAAGACCAATACATTTGTGTACATTCCAGCAGGGGGCGCCGGGTCTGTAAGCTCTGTAAAGGTTTTACCACAAACGCTGACTCCGGTGAGCTCTCGCTCTCTCAGATACTGACAGCTTTGAGGGGTGGAATGAAAACTGTTCCTCTGAAAGCGGCTGAAGCAGCAACTTTAAAGCAGGAACGATTATTCAAACAGTTGTGTGAACACCACACTACGATCTAGAAATCTGATTAAGAATCTGATAAAGAGGCTGGCTTTGAGCTCAGTGATCAGGTTTCTCAGTGCTGTGAACTTTTACTCTGATTTCTTTTGGATTTGCACGAGATCAGACGGTGGATGTCGCAGCAAAACACTGTTGGAGCGGCGCTGAAACCAAACACGAGATAAAGGATTTAAATATTCTTTATTTTTTAGATGATGTTTGTTCATATTTTCAGGTAAAGCGGTGCGATCTTTAAAAAACAAGACGGAATGTAGTTTTACGCTACGTTTACCATGTATCTTCTTCTGTGAGCTTATTGGCTGGTCTTAAGCAGAGATCTGATTACTGTCTGACTCATGTGGACCTGGAGTTTCCCCATTATCTGATTACTGTCTGACTCCTGTAGACCTGGAGTTTCCCCGTTATCTGATTACTGTCTGACTCATGTAGACCTGGAGTTTCCCCATTATCTGATTACTGTCTGACTCATGTAGACCTGGAGTTTCCCCATTATCTGATTACTGTCTGACTCCTGTAGACCTGGAGTTTCCCTATTATCTAATTACTGTCTGACTCCTGTAGACCTGGAGTTTCCCCATTATCTGATTACTGTCTGACTCCTGTAGACCTGGAGTTTCCCCATTATCTGATTACTGTCTGACTCGTGTAGACCTGGAGTTTCCCCATTATCTGATTACTGTCTGACTCCTGTAGACCTGGAGTTTCCCCATTATCTGATTACTGTCTGACTCCTGTAGACCTGGAGATTCCCCATTATCTGATTACTGTCTGACTCCTGTAGACCTGGAGTTTCCCCATTATCTGATTACTGTCTGACTCCTGTAGACCTGGAGTTTCCCCATTATCTGATTACTGTCTGACTCATGTGGACCTGGAGTTTCCCCATTATCTGATTACTGTCTGACTCCTGTAGACCTGGAGTTTCCCCATTATCTGATTACTGTCTGACTCATGTGGACCTGGAGTTTCCCCATTATCTGATTACTGTCTGACTCCTGTAGACCTGGAGTTTCCCCGTTATCTGATTACTGTCTGACTCCTGTAGACCTGGAGTTTCCCCGTTATCTGATTACTGTCTGACTCATGTGGACCTAGAGTTTCCCCATTATCTGATTACTGTCTGACTCATGTAGACCTGGAGTTTCCCCATTATCTGATTACTGTCTGACTCCTGTAGACCTGGAGTTTCCCCATTATCTGATTACTGTCTGACTCATGTAGACCTGGAGTTTCCCCATTATCTGATTACTGTCTGACTCATGTGGACCTGGTGTTTCCCCATTATCTGATTACTGTCTGACTCCTGTAGACCTGGAGTTTCCCCATTATCTGATTACTGTCTGACTCCTGTAGACCTGGAGTTTCCCCATTATCTGATTACTGTCTGACTCATGTGGACCTGGAGTTTCCCCATTATCTGATTACTGTCTGACTCATGTAGACTCGGAGTTTCCCCATTATCTGATTACTGTCTGATTCATGTAGACCTGGAGTTTCCCCATTATCTGAGTACTGTCTGATTCATGTAGACCTGGAGTTTCTCCATTATCTGATTACTGTCTGACTCCTGTAGACCTGGAGTTTCTCCATTATCTGATTACTGTCTGACTCATGTAGACCTGGAGTTTCTCCATTATCTGATTACTGTCTGATTCATGTAGACCTGGAGTTTCCCCATTATCTGATTACTGTCTGACTCCTGTAGACCTGGAGTTTCCCCATTATCTGATTACTGTCTGATTCATGTAGACCTGGAGTTTCCCCATTATCTGATTACTGTCTGACTCATGTAGACCTGGAGTTTCCCCGTTATCTGATTACTGTCTGACTCATGTAGACCTGGAGTTTCCCCATTATCTGATTACTGTCTGACTCCTGTAGACCTGGAGTTTCCCCATTATCTGATTACTGTCTGACTCATGTAGACCTGGAGTTTCCCCATTATCTGATTACTGTCTGACTCATGTAGACCTGGAGTTTCCCCGTTATCTGATTACTGTCTGACTCCTGTAGACCTGGAGTTTCCCCATTATCTGATTACTGTCTGACTCCTGTAGACCTGGAGTTTCCCCATTATCTGATTACTGTCTGACTCCTGTAGACCTGGAGTTTCCCCATTATCTGATTACCGTCTGACTCCTGTAGACCTGGAGTTTCCCCGTTATCTGATTACTGTCTGACTCATGTAGACCTGGAGTTTCCCCATTATCTGATTACCGTCTGACTCCTGTAGACCTGGAGTTTCCCCG
>NC_051213.1:1972535-1977535 GCF_015220715.1 Pygocentrus nattereri
GTAGGCGTGTCCTTGCCTCTGATTGGTCGGCGCCGCTGTCTGTCAGCGGGTCCTGCGCTTACTCCACCTTTTATGAGCAGTTTACCATCATTTTTTTAATTATACTATTTTTTAAAATACTGTTTTTAGCTGTTTTAGTAAAGTTCTGATGGAAATTATTACAAAAATTAAAATATGAACTCTGCATTCTCTCTCTCTCTCTCTCTCTCTCTCTCTCTCTCTCTCTCTACGCCCCGCCCCCTCTTTCTCCCGGTTGCACGGTGAAAGTGGCCACTCACGCTGACCAGAGACCCGCGACGAACGGAGAGAGAGAGAGCGAGCGCGCGAGCGAGAGAGAGAGAGAGAGAGAGAGAGAGAGAGAGAGAGAGAGAGAGAGAGAGAGAGAGAGAGGGGGGCGATGGACAGCGGCCAGCTCGGACGCTGTAGTCGGTCACTTCGGTCCGCCTCCGGTCACTTCTCCGCGGTATAAGTTTGTTGGATCAGCCAGGCGCGCGCGTCGGTCAGCTTCTTTGTTGCAATTTTTACGAGGAAAAAAGCCACACACACAAAACGAGCCCCCTGCGCGAGCCCCGTGCTACAGGGGGTCTGGACTGGACCGCGCATGCGCACTGGAGCCGTGCATCAGTAGCTGTGCTGCGCACCGAAAGTTTGAGTTGTGATCAAAGCGCGCAGGGAGATGAGCTCGAGCTTAGCGGGACCCCCCGGACCCTCCTGACCGCCCCCCGCACCAGCAGCGCACCCACAGCGCACCCTCCACCGGAGGCAGATCCAGCTCCAGAGGCGCCGCCGGGCTCGGCATGCGGGCTGCGGCGGCGGCGGGCTGTGAGCGGCTGTGGCGCAGTTCGAGCCTCTGAAGAGGATCCGGATCCACATCCAGAGCAGCGGGCAGAGCCGCGCAGCGCGGCCGGGCCCAGAGCGCGCCATGGCGGCCAACAGGGAGACGCCGTGCCGCAAGTTCCAGGCGAACATGTTCAACAAGAGCAAGTGTCAGAACTGCTTCAAACCCAGAGACGCACACCTGCTCAGCGACGAGGACTTCGCCCAGGTGAGATAAACACCTGCACACAGCCTTAGTAAACAACAACAACAACAATAATTAAAATAATAGTAATAATAATAACAACAAAGAAACAACACGGATCTACTTCCACACTTAAAAACATTGTTCTTCAAGGGTTCTTTAGTAAAGACTATGGCTCTGTTTGGAACCATGAGTTCTAAAAGGTTCTCTGCATGGTGAAATGGTTCTTCAGATTGATGGAGAATGTGTTGAATGTGGTTCTATGTATACAGCACCCAAAAGGATTCTGGTATTGTTTTGATGTGAAGCATCATTCTTCTTTCTTTAGTAAATACAATGCTTCTATATAGAACCATGAATGCTCAAAGAACCATTTGCATGAATTAAGGGTTCTTTCTATGGAGAAAATGGTTCTTCAGACTGATGGAGAATGTGTCGTGTATGGTTCTATATAGAACCAAAAGAGCCGTTTTATCGTTACGATGAAGCTTGTGTCAAGCTTGTGACGGTAGAAGAACCCTTTGTGGAGATATGCAGAACCCTAGTCAAAAAGGTTCCATATAGAACCATGTACAACGCATTTTTCATCAGTTTGAAGGACAATTTCACCCTGTTGAGAACCATTTTATCACACTTAGGGTTCTTCGAAAGTTAATGGTTCTATATAGAACTACTTTCTTTACTAAGAGACCCTTGAAGGACCGTCGTTAAGTGAGTAGGAGGCACCAACTTTTGGAGCCGTCAGCACCTCCTGCCACTGTGCTGAGTTTGAGTCAGGACCACTCCAGAGCCCCTGACAGGGGGATGGAATCAGTATTACACCATCCTCAACATCGTCACCCACTCCAGATCATAGGGACATTAAGATTAAGATTAAGAGACGCTTGTTGGTCCCTTATTGGGGGAAATTTCACCTCTACATTTAACCCATCAGTGCAGTGAAACACCACTAGTAGGTCTGGGCAATAAAACGATAACGATAATTATCGCGATATAACTTTTCCTCGATAGAGCGATAAGAAAGGTTCGGTAAATTCCCGAACACACTCCCACGTTCTAGCAAAAGCCCTGGTGGCATTTTCTACTGCAAGGAAAGCGACACTACTCTGTTGTCGCCAGAAGAGGGCGCACTTCTGAGTTTTTCAACATAAATAGAGAGAGGGGGGGGCAGTAAAGAGATGAGGTGCAAAATATACTTTACAATATACATTCCCTGTTTGAGTGGTGCGACCGGCGATCCGCTGTCCTGTGACCGAGTGTGAGTGACGAGATCAGTGGCGTAACTGTCCTAAAGTGATTTCTCCCGCAGTCCCATGACCGATGTGTGAAATGTTCCACTGGTTGGTGAGTGTTTGTCATGATGCGACCATAAAGGACAGTTTAAAACCACAACTAACCACCCAGGAGCGAAAATCGGCCTTTCAAGCTTGAAAGATATAATGATTTGACATTTATCGCGATATTTATCGATATCGAACAACATGAATTTAGTTTATCGTCATGACGTTGTTGGCCGTATCGCCCAGCTCTACGCACTGGTGAACACCCACACTAGGGGGCAGTGAGCACACTTGCCCAGAGTGGGCAGCCCTAACCATGGCGCTCAGGGAGCAGTTGGGGGTTAGGTGTCTTGTTCAAGGGCACTTCAGTCGTGTACTGTCAGCTCAGGGAATCAGGGCTCCCTAACCTCCAGCCCACGACTGCCCCATGGTGAATATTCGTAATTATGCCAAGTTGTCTCAGACGAATTCAGGTTCTAGTAGTTGTGAGCGGTTATGTTCTTACAGGCTGAAAATGAAACGAACCAAAGCTATTTAAACTCCTTCCACAAATGCAACCGTCAGCTGATGGACAACCTGATGGACAATCCCCATTTACATTCACAATGCAAGCAGTCAGAACCAATCAGAAACCATTTGGCGTAGATGTTACCATGACAACTGGTGAGACGAGCAGCGGCGCCTTACCTGTGTTTTCAGTTGTGTTTTTAACTGCTTTAAAATGATGTCGGACTCAGGAAAACGAACTTATTTAAGAAGTGGCGAGAGGAAGACATTGAGGATCGGAGTGGGATCAGAGCTGCTTTCGCTGTTCTGACTTTTAGCTCTGTAATACGCTGTTTTGAGAAACTTTGGTCTGTGTTTAATTTGCTGAGTAATTTGTGTAAAAGCCTCTGTTGCTCGTTTGCTCATATGCTCATCTGAACAGCTAGTTGTTGTGAGCTTTACGGCCATCCATCCTGCATCCTGCTGCCTTGAGGTCTTTTAAAGTTTGAACGTTATAAACTTCCATTACGCACATGCGCAGAACATACTTAAACTTTCCGATAGGGAATGTAATCAGATACAGGTGTTTGCACAGTGTTATTCTTGTAGTAAACAGATTATTTGCAGGATTAACCCGCTCGTTCAATCGGATCGGACTTGTATTCCGAATGGGCTCGATTGGACTTGTCTCTTCCAAGGTTTAAACATGAGAGTATTCCATTCCCGTTGAGCTGTTTGTCGGATTCGAGACCATTTAAACACTTCTGTGTAAATAGTGAAACAGACGGCTTCCGTTCGCACTGTAAACAATGACTGATGCTGCCCGAAATCATTGCTGAGTTCCTGATACACCAATAATTCAACTGAACAGCCTCACCTGAGTTTCCACTCAATCAGGTTTAAAAATCTCTGCTTGTCATGTCTCACCTTTAACGAGGCAACCAATCAAAAAAGAGAATAAAACTGAGCTGCATTGGGAAAACGGGCTGTACAGGACAGATTTACTCACATTAGTAGTTAAAAATGATCCAAGACAGACATTCATTCAGTGGTGGGTTCAAAGTCCTGGAGATGGTCATCACAGAGGTCTGATTAAAACCCTTGAGAAACTCCTCTCCACTGCAGCTCGGTGATCAGTAACTGCACTGTAGAAATATGACGCTGTGTCTCTGAGCTGGTTCTGGTGTCCAGGACTGGTTCTGGTGTCCAGGGCTGGTTCCGGTGTCCAGGGCTGGTTCCGGTGTCCAGGGCTGGTTCCGGTGTCCAGGACTGGTTCCGGTGTCCAGGGCTGGTTACGGTGTCCAGGACTTGTTACGGTGTCCAGGACTGGTTACGGTGTTCAGGGCACTTGCTAATGCTCCTAATGTTTACATGGACTGAGTAGGAAAAACTAAACCTGCTGGACCTTTTCTCCAGAATAAAGCGCAGTGTAGAGTCTAATTAGGGACGTGTGATGTGGTGTTGAACATAATAATCCACTCCCTTCCGTCTCCGCTTCGCTAAACCCGTCTCGGGCAGGTTCCTCACCGCTCTGACGCAGACGTGGGATGCGTGGCTCTGCTGTCTGCCGTGATTCTGTTTACCACAGATACATAAGAGTTCAAATGGTTTTAAGTTTGTTAACGAGATTCAGCCACATCAGACTAGCCTTTCTGCTCATGTTAGAGGAACTACAAGACATGCAAACCGCTCTTCTAGTAACCGAGCTGAGGCCGAAGGATGATTTCTGAGGGAGGCTGAAAACCGGTGAACGTCTGCTGCCGCTCTGTTAAACGGTGCAGACGGAAGTTCGATAAGGCTGCTGTTAAAAAGGAAGAGTTAAAAAGGAAGCAAAGTCTGGGGGTATTAAAAAAAACTGGAGGATAAAGTATCATAGAATATGCATGTCTCACGTAGCCTAGCCCAGCAGCTAACCCAGCAGAAAAGAAGACATGCTGGAGCAGCAGAGCGGTCAGTAAAAGATGGCTAGACGGGTCAGAGTTGAAGAATCGAGTGGACTCCCCGTCACTGTCCAGAGGCAGATGCCTTTCTGATTGCAGGAGCTGAATCCTGTGAGTTTCACAGCGTTTTGAAACCTTGCCTCGAGAACAGGAGCCCAAATGAATCAAAACATTCAGTGCATCTCGCTCGTCTCTGTGCCGCCCAACTGAGTGAGAGCGGCGCAGGTGTTGACGTGTTCCTGTGATTCTCTGCTCGGTCACACCTGATTCTGC
>NC_051213.1:1982535-2015035 GCF_015220715.1 Pygocentrus nattereri
TCCAATCACAAGATTTTCACACAATGTAAAGACCAGCTGAGCTCAAACGATCAGGTAGCCAGCTCTGTGACCGGAAGGTCGCCGGTTCGATCCCCTGAGCTCCTTGAGGAAGACACCTATTTGCGGATAGGGCTGCCCACCGCTCCGGGCAAGTGTGCTCACTGCCCCCTAGTGTGTGTGTTCACTAGTGTGTATGTTGTGTTTCACTGCACGGACGGGTTAAATGAGGAGGTGAAGTTTCCCCGTTTGTGGGATTAATGAGGGTCACTTAATCTTAATCTTAATGCAGAGAAGTAAAAATCAGAAGAATTGGAGATGCATGTTGTTCATTGGACAGCAGCGACGTTTAACCTGAAAGTAGATCTTTAAAGTAGTAACATCACAGGAGAGCTTTTAATGCACGTCAGTGTCCGGAGATTTAATCCGAAGCCGTTCTGGAGCGTTTCTGTCGGTCTGTTCATCATGAAGTTGTCAGGGACGTCTTTTCTTTGTGTTTTCAGTTTAATATGCAGGTTAATCAGAATTTCAGCAGCTTTCTGTTCTTCCGGTGTCGCTCGCTGCCTGTCGTCAGTGTGTGACCGTGACGGTGTTTGTGTGTGTGTTTCAGGCTAAGCCCATCTACGGAGGATGGCTGCTTCTGGCTCCAGAGGGGACCAACTTCGATAACCCGCTACATCGCTCACGGGTGAGTCACACAGCGTTCACAGCCTGCACGGTCAGCGCTGAGGCCTGCTCAGAGTTCGACCACGGGTCACTCTCCTGCTCCAGTGTCTCCTCTGGAACCCTCTGGAAGGTTCTACCAGGGGTGTGTACGGGGACTCGCGTACAGGTTAAAGCTGGAGTTGGTGATTTTGTAGAAGCCGGGAAGTGTAAGCTAACTTTTTGTGGAAAAAAACTCCCACCTCCCACCTCCAGCCCTCCTTCCAAAGCCCCTCCCCCCAAACACTCGAACGCACACGGCCTACGAAGCCACACATAATTCCCAAAAATAACTCCTTCATAATTCCCCATAAACAAACCAATCCAGGTCCTCACTGTCCAGCAGAAAATCAGCAGCCACTTTCCAGCCTTCAGCTCCCTCAGGTGTCTCCACCGTGGCAAAGCTGCGCTGATGGTCACTCTGGTTTGGCTTGACCTCTCGGCCTGTCCGCTTTCTTTCGGTTTGAAGCCTTTTCTGCTTCTGTCCTTCTTCTCTCTTTCTTTAGCAGTGCCAGCTGCTGTGCACTCTCAGAAATAAAGGAGCTAGACTGTCTCTGGGGCAGTACCCCTCTGGTCACTGGGCTGGGACCCTCAAGGTTCTGTACCATATTGTACCATAATCCACTGAAATGATCTGTACTAAGCTGGACCGACTCCACACACCCCGCCTCGCCTCGCCTCCAGGCTTTTACTCTACTGCTCTGTTTTAAAACTTTCGGTTATGAAAAGGAACAAATACCAACTTTTCACCTGGAGAACCTGATTTAAGCTCCACAATCAGACCTTAGAGCCACTGCTGGAGATCTGAGGGAACATCTAGTCTGTTTATACCTCAATGAATGGAAAGTGTTCCTGCACTGAAGCTTCATTTCTAACAGTGTAGGTGCCTGTGTAACTTTCTCTGCCATTCTTGTGAACTGAGCTCACTACTTTCAGGTGTGTGTGGGTGTGTGTGTGTGTGTGTGTGTGTGTGTGTGTGTGTGTGTGGAGCTGTATGTATGACGGACTGTGAATGAGTAAATGAGTACTCATGCTGGGTGCACATGTGGGCAGGTGGTGAGGGAGACAGGTGGCTGGGCAGGTAGACAGACAGACAGGCAGGTAGATGGGCAGGTAGACGGGCAGGTAGGTCATCCAGTCATCCTATTCCGTCTGAATTAAATGACTGGACGGGGTGTTTGTCCTGCAGCCTCCACAGATAGTCAGGCTGTGTTTCTTGCGACTTTAAAAAGTGTAAAAGTACAAATTTCAGGACTCATAAGCAAATTAGGCTGCATAAAGTTGGAATGGGTATCGGCTGATCAGGAATCCGGTATCGGTGTTGAAAGGGAAGAGTGGTGTCAGGTTGTCTGTAGTAAGAGGGAAAGAGTGTGCAGGAGGGTTAATACAGTGCACTATAATGAACACGCGTAATTCGTGTTTACTGAGGGAGCCTTCAGTCTCTGATGTTCATGCTTGTTTTTCCAAGTTTTGTTTTAGATAAATATTTTGTTTCCTTCTGTTTTATTTGCTGTGGAGATGGTCTGACCGGTTTTTGTGCTGTAGTTGATAACAGACGTGTTTTAAAGCTGAAGTTGAGCTCATTCCTCCTGTGCGAGTCTGTTCAGGTCCACAGCACTGCGCTCTGTAGTTTTCTCCCTGATCTGCAGCTCACAGCCCTCACAGAAAGCTCATACAGTCACGAATAGCTCTCGCACTCTCACACAGTCTCACAGAAAGCTCTCGCCCTCTCACACAGTCTCACAGAAAGCTCTCGCACTCTCACACAGTCTCACAGAAAGCTCTCGCCCTCTCACACAGTCTCACAGAAAGCTCTCGCGCTCTCACACGGTCTCACAGAAAGCTCTCGCGCTCTCACACGGTCTCACAGAAAGCTCTCGCGCTCTCACACGGTCTCACAGAAAGCTCTCGCGCTCTCACACGGTCTCACAGAAAGCTCTCCCACTCTCACACGGTCTCACAGAAAGCTCTCACGCTCTCACACGGTCTCACAGAAAGCTCTCACGCTCTCACACGGTCTCACAGAAAGCTCTCGCGCTCTCACACGGTCTCACAGAAAGCTCTCGCGCTCTCACACGGTCTCACAGAAAGCTCTCCCGCTCTCACACGGTCTCACAGAAAGCTCTCGCGCTCTCACACGGTCTCACAGAAAGCTCTCGCGCTCTCACACGGTCTCACAGAAAGCTCTCGCGCTCTCACACGGTCTCACAGAAAGCTCTCGCGCTCTCACACGGTCTCACAGAAAGCTCTCACGCTCTCACACGGTCTCACAGAAAGCTCTCACGCTCTCACACGGTCTCACAGAAAGCTCTCACGCTCTCACACGGTCTCACAGAAAGCTCTCACGCTCTCACACGGTCTCACAGAAAGCTCTCGCGCTCTCACACGGTCTCACAGAAAGCTCTCCCGCTCTCACACAGTCTCACAGAAAGCTCTCATACGTCGTAAAATAGCCATCCATCCATTTTCTAAGCCGCTTCTCCATCAGGGTCGCGGGGGGATGCTGGAGCCTATCCCAGCAGTCTTCGGGCGGAAGGCAGGATACACCCTGGACAGGTCGCCAGTCCATCGCAGGGCAGACAGACAGACACAGACAGTCACTCACACCCAGTGGCAGTTTAGCATGTTCAGTTGGCCTGACTGCTGAAAATAAAAATAATGTTTGCGTTTATTGTATCGAGTGTTTTAGTGGCAAAGAACAAGATTTATTACCAGGATAAACCATTTTAATCTGTTTAGATGGCTAAAACCTTCCTAATATATCAGAAAAATGCCAGCGGATAAATCGGAGTGAACACTGGTCCCTCCGGAATCCGAATGACAGTGAATGTTTCTGATTATGTGACTGGAGGTCTGAAATGTTCCCCGGAATGTGTATTAAACCCCTGTAGATAAATCTGCGTGAACGCTGAACCGTGTAGTGCGGAATCTCGTGATAATCTGAGCTTCTTCTGCGGGTCTTGAGTTAAACACAGAGCTGAAGTCCTGCCAGCTCGATTTCTTCAAACCAAAACTGCACAATTAACCTGATTCTCCGTTAAAGCGTGCATGTGCCAGTTCAGGCCCCGGAGGGAGAGCGCGTCCTCAGCGCTGAATCAACGATTGTAGGTCACATCCTCTAATCAGATGGCAGAGTTTTATCATGGTGAAAGAGAACAGACGGACACAGAGGCACCGCCTCAGAATAGAGTCGTCTGTCTGCATACGAAGAAGTTTAAAGGGCCTGTATCCCTGAAAACCGAATCCCCTCAGTTTTGTGTTAAATAATGAAATTTTATTGGAATGTAGTCGGGTTTGGGCCGAAGTTTATCAGAATGTAATCAGGTTTGGGCCGAAGTTTGTTGGAATACATTCAGGTTTGGGCCGAAGTTTGTTGGAATACATTCGGATTTGGGTTTATCAGAATGTAGTCGGGTTTGGGCAGAATTTTATCAGAAATTTCTCAGCTGTTTTGGAATTGATGTTGATTTTCCCCTCTCTGTCAAAGATTGGTTTGAAGAAATCGAGCTGGCAGGACTTCAGCTCTGTGTTTAACTGTGTTTAATCACTCTTGAGAGCCGATATAGGTACCTAGTTATAATAAAGCAGTGACGTCTAATTAATTAGATGACTAATATTTCAGCCTAAACGTTGGGTTGTATTAATTGTGTGTTTACTTAGTGGTTCTGCATGGGCAGTCTGGGTTATTAGCCAGGCTGAGCCAATTAAGGTGTTTATACAGTAAAAGCTTTGATTTTTGCTTTGAGGGATCTGAAATCCAGACACAGGCCAGATTAGCCGTGCAGTTATCTGGCCAACCTCGTAAGCCGAGCATTAGGATTACAGACCCTTGATGAGAGCCCGTCCACAAACGGGACTCTCAAACTGGAGCAGTAAGACCACCAGCTGGCGACGCTGTGAGTGAATGACCCTCGTTTCAGGATCGCTGAATGCTCAGTAAACATGGGCATTTAACCCAATGTGTCTTCTGTAATGCTTTCCTGGTGTTTGTGCTTGTCCACTTTAACTGATTAGGATCTGCCCTCAGGGCAGTCGGTGGGCATGCAGCTCTGTGTAGGTCAGTAAAGTGGATCAGCATGTGGAATCACAGCTTTGTGTGATGCTGTGTTTTCTATCACGAGCTACGTTTACATGCAACATGATCATCCGTTCATAATCCGACTGATGGTTTAACCGGAATAGAACACGTCCATGCGCACACCTCAGGCGGCATAGTCTGGTCTCATTGAGGCCGTTCTGTCCAACTGGACGAGGTGGTCAATCCTGTAAATAAATAAGAACAATAGCTGTGCAAACATCTGTATCCAATTACATTCCCAGTCGCAAAGTTTGATTGTGCTCTGCTCATGTTCACATCATAATAGAAACGTATAACATGTATAACAGGAGCTTTACACGAACTACAGAGCTCATTAATAACACCAGCTGAAAACCCGTCGCCATGGTAACATCTACGCACAGTTTTCCATGAAATGGGCTCTTTCAATTTTATACAAATACCCAATTATAATAAAACAGTAACAGAAAGATCAAATATGAAAAACATTTTAGCCTAAAATATTGGACGGAGTTAGTTGTACCGGAATATTTCATCAGGATATGTGCGTAATTTTGTGTTCGGTTGCTTGTAGTGAGCATGTAAACAGAGGTTTTCATCAGATTGTTGAGCAGAGTGAGAATAAACACCTCAGCCTTAATCTGTGATCTGTAATTAATTCAATCTGATTGGCACAAATGTGTGTAAACACAGTCACTGTGTAAAAGAAGCGCCGTGCTGCCTTTATTGTTGGATACGCATTCAGAACACAGTTCGAATCAATATTCAGGCCTCTGAATTGAGAAGTTTATTCATATTCATGCTTTGGCTTGTTTGAAATGTAGTTTACAACACAATAAATGAAAAATGTATGTGTGTGTATGTTTTCAGCTCACATAGACGTGCTAGATCACGTCCTTTACACGTCAGTGTAAGTTCAGCAGCAGCCCTGAGAAGTCTTGAGATTAAATGACAGAAAAATTGAGAATTTTCAATGATATAAACCGTGTTTGTTCTAACTTTGTTGGAAGACGTTTTAATAAAATTACTTAGAACGTTGAAACGGTCATGGTGTCATGTTTTTGTGTGTAACTATTTCTGAAAAGATGAGTTCTATAGTACTCCGTATACAATGATTCAGATATGATGCTGATATTCTGTACATGCTTAAAAATGGTGGTTCTTCAAGGGTTCTTTAGTAGAAAATGGTTCTATATAGGACCATGAATCCTCAAAAGATAACTTTGCATGACAACATGGTTCTTCAGATGTGTTTTGGATGGTTCTATATAGAACCTGATTTCGGTGGCTTGCTTTGAAGTGCATACTGAGTCTCGTACTTGTACAATGAAATGAAAGTCTTCATGTTCATGTTTGGAACATTTTTTAATCTACAACCCCATTTCGTGTTGGGAGGCTGTGCAGAATTTAAGTAAAAATACTGTGCAATGATATGCAAATCGTAGTGTCACAGGACACCGGACACTTTTCCACTTCCCCTCAGTCCATTTTAAATGAGCTCAGGCCCAGAGAAGGTGGCAGCGTTTCTGGATCCTGTTTATATTTGGGTTCTTCTTTGTGTTTTAGAGTTTAACAGCGTTTGTGGATGCAGTGATGAACTGTGTTCACAGTCAGTGGTTTTCAGAAGTGTTTCTAAGCCCATGCAGTGATTTCCACTACAGAATCATGTCTGTTTTTAATGCAGCGCTGCCTGAGGGCCCAAAGATCACGGCCAGCAGATACTGGTGTTCAGCCTCGTCCCTCACAGACAGAGATTTCTCCAGATTCTCTGAGTCTTTAATGATGTTCTGCACCGTAGACGATGAAAAGCAGAAGCTCTTTGCTGTTTTATGTTGAGGAACGTTCTTCTTGAGTTGTTGCTCTATTTGATGGTGCAGTCATTCACAGAGTGGTGACCCCTCCTCCTCTTTACTTCTGAAAGACTCCACCTCTCTGAGATTCTTTTTTTTTCATATATTTACAGTCATATTACAGAGCTTAACCAGCCTTTTGTTGCCCCCCGTCCCGACTTTTTTGGAGCGTGTTGTTGGCATAAAATTCAAAATGGGTAAATATTTTTCAGTAAATAATAAAATTTCTCAGTTTAAACATTTTAATATGTTGTTTTTACATAATTTTCACTAAACAAATAGGGTTTAAATGATTTGCACATCATTGCATTTTATTTTTATTTACATTTTGCACAGCGTCCCAACTTTTTTGGAAATGGGGTTATAATTTATGAGAAAAAGGTGTAAAGCTTGTGTTGAGCTATTTTCAGAACGCTGGGCTTTGTTGTTGTTGCTGAAACGGCTGGAGGACTCTCCACTTGTGTGGTGCTGTGTATGAGATACGGTTAAAGAAGGATGAAGATGAAGATAACGGCGGCTGTGTGTCAGGCAAGCGAGGGTGAGCTTGATCGTGTCAGAAGAAAGGAATGATTGTAGCAGAGGAAACTAATTTGGAGCGATGAAGGCTGTGGCTTTAAGGCTTTTCATGCTGTCAGACAGACATCTCCTGGTGTGATTTCAGATCATCCTAACGCAGTGAGGTCTCCAGAGACGCACCTGTGATTGATTGTCTGTGTGAATGACCTCTTATCTCTCTCATGTTTATCTGGACTTTTATCTGCGGTGCGGGTCCTTAGATTTCATCACTTCACTTGCTTTCGTTTTCTGTTTGTTTTGTACTTTTTTTAAACCACAACGAAGTTTGCATGAGTGCCACCACCGGCGATAAGATCAGATCAACGTCATTCAGCCTTCTATTGGCTGCTATTGTGGGTCTGAATTTAGGTGGAACGGGAAATTTAGCCAGCTAGCGAGTGTGTAAACCTTCAGACGGTTTTTTTACAGAAGGAAGGTGATCCACTCATCATTGATGGCTTCAAACAGCTGAAAAACACTGATGAGCTAGTTTGTGTTCAATGTGAGACTAAATATTCTTTATAGAGTTTAAATCTGGACTGGAATTTACACTATATTTCTAAACGTATGCACTCACCTATCCAAATCATTGAATTCAGGTGTTCCAGGCACTTCCATGGACACAGGTGTATAAAGCCGAGCCCCTAGGCCTGCAGACTGCTTCTACAGTGTAAAGTTTGGTGGAGGGGGGATCATGGTGTGGGGTTGTGTTTCAGTAGTTGGGCTCGGCCCCTTAGTTCCAGTGAAAGGAACTCTTAAAGCTTCAGCACCAAGAGATTTTGGACAATTTCCTGCTCCCAACTTTGTGGGAACAGTTTGGGGACGGCCCCTTCCTGTTCCAACATGACTGCACACCAGTGCAGTTGAATTAGATGAATTAGAGCGGAGACTGTGAGCCAGGCCTTCTCGTCCAACATCAGTGTCTGACCTCACAAATGTGCTTCTGGAAGAACGGCCAAAAATTCCCATAAACATTCCTAACCCTTGTGGAAAGAGTTGAAGCTGTTATAGCTGCAAAGGGTGGGCTGACATCATATTAAACCCTATGGATTAAGAATGGGATCTTACTCGAGTTCATATGCGTGTGAAGGCAGACGACCGAATACTTTTGGAAATATAGTGTATTACATTTAATATTAAACATACATTATTTATAACTTCCATAAACAATCTGAAAGGTTCACTCGTCGCATCACAACGTTTCCACTGAGCATCGGTCCATTTCAGATGAGCTCAAGCCCAGAGAAGTCGGCAGCGTTTCTTGATGTTGTTGATGTGTGAGTCCCGCTGCGCACAGTACGGTCTGAACCTGTATTCATGGATGCAGTGACGGACAATGTTTACGTTTTTTCAGAGTGTTCCTAAGCCCATATGTTGATCTCCAGAAAGGACTCTGCCTTTCCTGTTCTCTGTGGAGTCCCTGGCTCTTGAGAGTGAAAATCCTTGCAGTTGCTTGTTGAGGAATGCTGCTCTTGTTCTGCTGGATTTTTTGTTGATTTAATTCTTTGGTAACCTGTTGTGCCTCGACCCAACCTCAGATGTCCTCGACCCAACACTCGGCCTGTACTGGATGCTCTTTGTATATCCAAGTATGATTACTTCACCCCCAACTGCTCCCTGAGTGCCGTGGATAGGGCTGCCCACCGCTCCGGGCAAGTGTGCTCACTGCCCCCTACTGTGTTTGTATTCACTAGTGTGTATGTGGTGTTTCACTTCACGGATGGTTTGAATGTGGAGGTGGAATTTCCCCGTTTGTGGGATTAAAAAAAGTATCACTTAACTGTTTAAGATGTTTTGGGAATGTTTCACAGCGTTCCTTGTCTTAAATTTCTGCTGTCCTAACTTTTCTGGAGCGTGTTGCAGGTGTCGGTTTCAGAATCAACATATATCTACGAAAAACTGTGAAGTTGATGAGATAAAAATGTTAAATGTTTTTCTTTGTACTGTTTTTAATTTTTAATATAGATCAAAATAGATTTATTTATCACTGCTTCTGTTTTTATTTGCATTTTACCTACTCTGTCTACTTTTCTGCAGTTGGGTTGGTAGTTTAAGTTAAGGTGGTGTTGGGAGTCTTGCCCAAGGACTCTTATTGGTGTAGTCTAGGGTGTTTACCAAGGCTGCGATTGAACCCCAGTCTACGGCGTAAAATCAGAAGTGTTACCCGCCACACTAACCAACCCATACTACACTATATGACTCCACACAGACCGTATCCTTGGGGTTTTGTTTAACTGCTTCCACTTTGACGCCTCGTTCTGTTCAAACAGAGTCAGTCAGCAGGTTTAAGCCTAAATGTCAGCCCTAAAGGTCAGAGTTGTATTGGATTTGTACTAGATTTGAAGAAAAGTGCTCGTCTGGGATCATTACACTCACAGTAGAGTAATTCAGTTACATATCATCTGCTGTTTAATGACTTTAATGTGTCTCTAGCTCTCAGCGTACAGAGGCAGTTAGATTAGCGTACAGAGGCAGTTAGATTAGCATAACTAATAGAGACAGGGTGTTAGATTAGCGTCACAGAGGCAGAGTTATATTAGTGTACGGTTATATTAGCAAACAGAGACAGTTATATCAGTGTATGGAAGCTGATCTAGATTGGCGTACGGAGGCCGGTCTATATCGGTGTACGGAGGCCGGTCTAGATCGGCGTACGGAGGCCGGTCTAGATCGGCGTACGGAGGCCGGTCTAGATCGGCGTACGGAGGCCGGTCTAGATCGGCGTAAGGAGGCCGGTCTAGATCGGCGTACGGAGGCCGGTCTAGATCGGCGTACGGAGGCCGGTCTAGATCGGCGTAAGGAGGCCGGTCTAGATCGGCGTAAGGAGGCCGGTCTAGATCGGCGTACGGAGGCCGGTCTAGATCGGCGTACGGAGGCCGGTCTAGATCGGCGTACGGGGGCCGGTCTAGATCGGCGTACGGAGGCAGGGCATTATATAAGCTGTTGCTGCAGCATCTGTCGGCGTTTGTATGGAGGACTGTTGAGGCTGTAGTGAAACTCAGGGACAGCATGTAAAAGAGACAGTTCTATATATAATTGTGAGTGGGCTGGTGAGAGAGGGATGGGGCGAGCGAGAGAGAGTGTGAGTGTGTGTGTGTGTGTGTCTGATTGTGAAAGGCAGAGCGGTGTGTTCTGAATGTGGCGTCCAGATTTCAGGTCTGTTTAACTGTAACTGCTAAAATATCTAGAATGGAAAAGACTGTGAACATTAAGCTCGACAGATAATGGAGCTTCAGAACTTAAGCGGGTAGAGACGTATGTCACCTTTGTACTGTTGTGTGTGTGCGTGCGTGCGCGTGTGTGTGCGTGTGTGTGCGCGTGTGTGTATTTTAGATTGCGAGTTGCGAGTGTGTATGTGCGTATTTGAGAGCACGAGAGTGTATACGTGTATTTGAGAAGAGTGTGTATGTTTTGAGAACCCTAGAATGTGTGTGTATTTGAGCGCGCGAGTGCGTTTGTGTATTTGAGCGCGCGAGTGCATTTGTGTATTTGAGCGCGCGAGTGTCTTTGTGTATTTGAGCGCGCGAGCGTGTTTGTGTATTTGAGAGCGCGAGCGTGTTTGTGTATTTGAGAGTGCGAGAGTGTGTTTGTGTATTTGAGAGCGCGAGCGTGTTTGTGTATTTGAGAGCGCGAGCGTGTTTGTGTATTTGAGCGCGCGAGCGTGTGTATGTGTATTTGAGAGCGTGAGCGTGTGTATGTGTATTTGAGAGCGCGAGCGTGTGTATGTGTATTTGAGAGCGCGAGAGTGTGTTTGTGTATTTGAGAGCGCGAGCGTGTGTATGTGTATTTGAGAGCGCGAGCGTGTGTATGTGTATTTGAGAGCGCGAGCGTGTTTGTGTATTTGAGAGCGCGAGCGTGTTTGTCTATTTGAGAGCGCGAGCGTGTTTGTCTATTTGAGAGCGCGAGCGTGTTTGTCTATTTGAGAGCGCGAGAGTGTGTTTGTCTATTTGAGAGCGCGAGAGTGTGTTTGTCTATTTGAGAGCGCGAGAGTGTGTTTGTGTATTTGAGAGCGCGAGCGTGTTTGTGTATTTGAGCGCGCGAGCGTGTTTGTGTATTTGAGCGCGCGAGCGTGTTTGTGTATTTGAGCGCGCGAGTGTGTTTGTGTATTTGAGCGCGCGAGTGTGTTTGTGTATTTGAGAGCGCGAGTGTGTTTGTGTATTTGAAAGCGTGAGAGTGTGTTTGTGTATTTGAGAGCGAGAGAGTGTGTATGTGTATTTGAGAGCGCGAGCGTGTGTATGTGTATTTGAGAGCGCGAGCGTGTTTGTGTATTTGAGAGCGCGAGCGTGTTTGTGTATTTGAGAGCGCGAGCGTGTTTGTGTATTTGAGAGCGCGAGCGTGTTTGTGTATTTGAGAGCGCGAGCGTGTGTATGTGTATTTGAGAGCGCGAGTGTGTATGTGTATTTGAGAGCGTGAGCGTGTTTGTGTATTTGAGAGCATGAGCGTGTTTGTGTATTTGAGAGCGTGAGCATGTTTGTGTATTTGAGAGCGCGAGAGTGTGTATGTGTATTTGAGAGCGCGAGCGTGTTTGTGTATTTGAGAGCGCGAGAGTGTGTATGTGTATTTGAGAGAGCGAGCGTGTTTGTGTATTTGAGAGCGCGAGCGTGTGTATTTGAGAGCGCGAGTGTGTTTGTGTATTTGAGAGCGCGAGCGTGTGTATGTGTATTTGAGAGCGAGAGTGTGTTTGTGTATTTGAGAGCGTGAGCGTGTGTATGTGTATTTGAGAGCGCGAGCGTGTATGTGTATTTGAGAGCGCGAGCGTGTGTATGTGTATTTGAGAGCGCGAGCGTGTGTATTTGAGAGCGCGAGTGTGTTTGTGTATTTGAGAGCGCGAGAGTGTGTATTTGAGAGCGCGAGTGTGTTTGTGTATTTGAGAGCACGAGTGGGTGTGTGTGTATATTAGCACGAGTGGGTGTGTGTATTTGAGAGCACGAGAGTGTGTGTGTGTGTGTGTGTTTGAGAGCACGAGTGGGTGTGTGTGTATATTAGAGCATGAGTGTATGTGTGTGTGTATTTGACAATGCGAGAGTGTGTGTGTGTGTGTATTTGAGAGCGCGAGAGTGTGTGTGTGTTTGAGAGCGCGAGAGTTTGTGTTTTTGAGACTGTGAGTGTGTGTGTGTATTTGAGAGCGCGAGAGTTTGTGTTTTTGAGACTGAGTGTGCGATTGTGTGGGGGGGGCGAGTGGGTGGCTGAGCCGCTGAGTCATGCTTCCAGCTCCAGGTCCTGAGAACGAGGAGCGTGGGATGCTGGGTAGTGTGTGGGAGAGAGAGCGGGTCGAGGGAAAAGTGGCTGCAGTATCTGGAAATCACAATTCTGACAAACGGCAGAAAAAAAAATTCCAACACCAACAAACATCTCTGCCTACAGCTACAGCGGCAGCGGACAGCAGCAGCGCCAGTGTTGGTGTTGGTGCAGTTCCCTCTGTTAGCATCAGCCTTATGTTCTCCTCCATCATCTGTTCACTGCACTGTAGAGATCTAATGCACATTATGACGTCTTATTACACTGTTTATTAACAGTGGGGTGTTATTGCCATCCTCCTTATTTCTCACTCTCGGTCTCCTGTACTAGCGTGACAAATCTAACTTTCTGTCCTTCGTTTAGTTTGCAGGAACGTAGATCCTGTAAGGGAGCAGTGTGCTTGTGCTTTTGGAAGCAATTGCTCGTACGGTTTCTGTATGCATTCGTATTCATGGCTATGACCTAGCAAGGCTTTAGCAATCACTTGACATTCTAAAGCAGCACCTTAGCAACCACCCGGGAAAATATAGCAAGATTTTAGCACCCACCTGGGATACTATAGCAATGGTTTAGTGACACCTTAGCACCCACTGGGATACCATACCAATGGCTTAGTGACACCTTAGCACCCACCTGGGATACTATAGCAATGGCTTAGTCACACCTTAGCACCCACCTGGGATACTATAGCACTGGCTTAGTCACACCTTAGCACCCACCTGGGATACTATAGCACTGGCTTAATCACACCTTTGCGCCCACCTGGGATACTATAGCAATGGCTTAGTGACACCTTAGCACCCACCTGGGATACTATAGCAATGGCTTAGTGACACATTAGCACCCACCTGGGATACTATAGCAATGGCTTAGTGACACCTTAGCACCCACCTGGGATACTATAGCAATGGCTTAGTGACACCTTAGCACCCACCTGGGATACTATAGCACTGGCTTAGTGACACCTTAGCACCCACTGGGATACCATACCAATGGCTTAGCAACATTAGGCTATGGATTAGTCCGGCGTCTTTCCGTCCGGCGTCATTCCGTCCAGCATCGTTGTCCAGCGTGTGCAGTACCTCCCGAATCATCTGATCACTTTGCTTGGTGTCCCTGTTCACATTACGCACATACTGCTTAACATTCAAGCCCCTCCAGCGTAAAGCACCTTCCCGCGTGGGGAGTGAGTATCCACTGCTTGTTCGTTCCAGCGCTAAAGTTAAAGAAGCAAACTTGAATTAAGCCAGACTGTCACTTTAGAGCGATGCTGTGCTGTGGTCTTCAGAATGAGACCCTTCATTGAATCTCAGACAGACTCATTACCAGACTGGCAGGTCTGTTATCTTCATGTATTTCAGCTCTGAACTCTCTTCAATTCACTACAGTCAATTTACTTCACTTATTTAATTGTAGTTATGTAATAGCGTAATTACGTCCAAGGTTTGTTACCTACTTTGGCTGTTTACACTGTGTTCACTCTGCAGACTCTGTGATCATAGATGGATAATCACAGAGGCACAGCTGTTCATTTGTTCAGGAGCATCAGGGCTCGAGGGAGGAGGAGGAGGAGGCTGTCGCTCAGCCTGTTAGCAGGACAGACAGGAGTGTCTGGAGTCAGTAGTGCTGTATTAGTGTTTCCCTTTAGAGCTACACTTACTCCTGTCCTTCTGCTGCACCGTTCACCTGTAATTACTTAATCAGTCACATAGTTACACAGTGAAATGTGTTTACATGTGGTTTCCATTCTGTGTGGACGTGTCCAAGTCCGCGCTTCTGAATTTTTGTTTGTATGTTTTGATAAAATAAATAATAAAAAAATGTAGAACATCTTGTTTACTTGGTTATTTACCCTGCTGTCTCGTACAGGCGACGTGACGGTTTATTACTGTCATTTTGCTTTACTGCTCATGTGTTTGATAAGTTAACTGGACAAAAATTGTTCTTAATTTTATTATTCTACTTTTTTGTTCTGTATTCATGAGTTTGTTTTTGAGCTAGAACCATGGATTTTTGCCGCATCGTGCAGGAATAGTGTGCTTGTGCTTTCGGGACTGATCGCAGTAAAAACTGCGGTTTTTTAACTAAGTAAGAAAGTTGAACTTTCATTGAACTTGTAATATTATATTAACAGAAGAACGATTTGGTTTTACCGTGTGCGAACCTGATTTCTATCCACCTGGGATACCATAGCAATGGCCTAGCAACACCTTAATAACCACCTGGGATACCATAGCAATGGCCTAGCAACACCTTAACAACCACCTGGGATACCATAGCAATGGCCTAGCAACACCTTAACAACCACCTGGGATACCATGGCAGTGGCCTAGCAACACCTTAATAACCACCTGGGATACCATGGCAGTGGCCTAGCAACACCTTAATAACCACCTGGGATACCATAGCAATGGCCTAGCAACACCTTAATAACCACCTGGGATACCATAGCAATGGCCTAGCAACACCTTAATAACCACCTGGGATACCATAGCAATGACCTAGCAACACCTTAATAACCACCTGGGATACCATAGCAATGGCCTAGCAACACCTTAATAACCACCTGGGATACCATAGCAATGGCCTAGCAACACCTTAATAACCACCTGGGATACCAAAGCAATGGCCTAGCAACACCTTAATAACCACCTGGGATACCATGGCAATGGCCTAGCAACACCTTAATAACCACCTGGGATACCATAGCAATGGCCTAGCAACACCTTAATAACCACCTGGGATACCATGGCAATGGCCTAGCAACACCTTAATAACCACCTGGGATACCATGGCAATGGCCTAGCAACACCTTAATAACCACCTGGGATACCATAGCAATGGCCTAGCAACACCTTAGAAACCACCTGGGATACCATAGCAGTGGCCTAGCAACACCTTAGAAACCACCTGGGATACCATAGCAGTGGTCTAGCAACACCTTAGAAATCACCTGGGATACCAAAGCAATGGCCTAGCAACACCTTAACAACCACCTGGGATACCATAGCAATGGCCTAGCAACACCTTAATAACCACCTGGGATACCATGGCAATGGCCTAGCAACACCTTAATAACCACCTGGGATACCATAGCAATGGCCTAGCAACACCTTAATAACCACCTGGGATACCATGGCAATGGCCTAGCAACACCTTAATAACCACCTGGGATACCATAGCAATGGCCTAGCAACACCTTAACAACCACCTGGGATACCATAGCAATGGCCTAGCAACACCTAAATAACCACCTGGGATACCATAGCAATGGCCTAGCAACACCTTAACAACCACCTGGGATACCATGGCAATGGCCTAGCAACACCTTAATAACCACCTGGGATACCATAGCAATGGCCTAGCAACACCTTAATAACCACCTGGGATACCATAGCAATGGCCTAGCAACACCTTAGAAACCACCTGGGATACCATAGCAGTGGCCTAGCAACACCTTAGAAACCACCTGGGATACCATAGCAGTGGTCTAGCAACACCTTAGAAATCACCTGGGATACCAAAGCAATGGCCTAGCAACACCTTAGAAACCACCTGGGATACCAAAGCAATGGCCTAGCAACACCTTAGAAAACACCTGGGATACCAAAGCAATGGCCTAGCAACACCTTAGAAAACACCTGGGATACCAAAGCAATGGCCTAGCAACACCTTAATAACCACCTGGGATACCAAAGCAATGGCCTAGCAACACCTTAATAACCACCTGGGATACCAAAGCAATGGCCTAGCAACACCTTAATAACCACCTGGGATACCATAGCAATGGCCTAGCAACACCTTAGAAACCACCTGGGATACCATAGCAGTGGCCTAGCAACACCTTAGAAACCACCTGGGATACCATAGCAGTGGTCTAGCAACACCTTAGAAACCACCTGGGATACCAAAGCAATGGCCTAGCAACACCTTAGAAACCACCTGGGATACCAAAGCAATGGCCTAGCAACACCTTAGAAAACACCTGGGATACCAAAGCAATGGCCTAGCAACACCTTAATAACCACCTGGGATACCAAAGCAATGGCCTAGCAACACCTTAATAACCACCTGGGATACCAAAGCAATGGCCTAGCAACACCTTAATAACCACCTGGGATACCATAGCAATGGCCTAGCAACACCTTAGAAACCACCTGGGATACCATAGCAGTGGCCTAGCAACACCTTAGAAACCACCTGGGATACCATAGCAGTGGTCTAGCAACACCTTAGAAATCACCTGGGATACCAAAGCAATGGCCTAGCAACACCTTAGAAACCACCTGGGATACCAAAGCAATGGCCTAGCAACACCTTAGAAAACACCTGGGATACCAAAGCAATGGCCTAGCAACACCTTAGAAAACACCTGGGATACCAAAGCAATGGCCTAGCAACACCTTAATAACCACCTGGGATACCAAAGCAATGGCCTAGCAACACCTTAGAAACCACCTGGGATACCATAGCAGTGGTCTAGCAACACCTTAATAACCACCTGGGATACCAAAGCAATGGCCTAGCAACACCTTAACAACCAGCAAGAAATACTTCAGCAACCTCAGTCATAGCACCTGGAATAACTGTAAAACTCCAGTCAAGTCATCAAAATCAACCTGCTTTGACTTTTGATGCATAAATATGATCGTTTTGATTGATAACGCATCTTAAATTCAGATCATAATAAAATGTTGTCTACTTGCAAACATAAATGTGGTGTGGAACGTTTATAACCTGCACTTTGGACACAGCCTCTGCACTCGTTTCAGTGAACTGTGAGGCAGAAATAGTTCAGATGATCTTACAGCTTGGCTTAGCTGCACCTTCTAAGGGTTCCAATGCTGCTGTGGACTCAGGGCTGTAGCTGCTCCAGTTGTGGTTTTCTGAGTGTTTACTCAGCCTGGTTTAATGGGTCTGTGTAGTCGGGGAGTGAGAGAGGAATAATTGGGCCATTATTGCCAAAAACCACATAAACAAAACAACACTCAACCTAATAAAGGAGGAACAGAACGTAGAAAGCAACTCAGCAAATGGGCAACTTTGGGTTCCTCTTAAACTTTGTGGGGAAAAAAAAACCAAAGCGTGTTAAATAAGAAAATTCTGTGTAATACTGGAAACCAGAGCTCCGAACTGGTTCGGGAAACGAAGTGCATTTTTCTAGAAATGAAACCGCAGCCGAACACATCGTTCTCCCTAACTGTTCCAGAATGTTTGAAATCTCTGTTACTGGTTAATAACATTTCTTTTTTTTCCTTTTTTGTATTTGTATTTTCCGTTGCTGACAGCTTGTCACATTATGCTTAAGACTTATTCTGATCATAACAGTTACACCTTGTTTACACTTGGTCTTGAGTGCTAGGATTAGATCTGGATGAGGCCGTATAGAAATGCAAGTGTAAATGACGCATTTAAATAGACACAGATCTCGAACCACTTCAGGAGGTGAACTGAGACACAGCTGAGCCACGTTATAACAGTGTAAACACCTCCTTCTCTCCAAGATACATTACATAAACAACACTCCTCCCAGTAAAACCTCCCAGTACAGCCAAAACTCCTCCTGGTACAGCCAAAATTCCTCCCAGGGCAGCCCAAACCCCTCTTAGTACAACCGAAAACCCTCCCAGTGTAGCCCAAACCCCTCTTAGTACAGCAGAAAACCCTCCCAGTGTAGCCCAAACCCCTCTTAGTACAGCAGAAAACCCTCCCAGTATAGGCCAAACCCCTCTCAGTACCACTGAAACCCTTCCAACTGCTCCCTGGACGCCGTGGATAGGGCTGCCCACCGCTCCGGGCAAGTGTGCTCACTGCCCCCTAGTGTGTGTGTTCACTAGTGTGTATGTGGTGTTTCACTGCATGGGTGGGTTAAATGCGGAGGTGGAATTTCCCCGTTTGTGGGATTAAAAAAAGTGTTACTTAAGACGTCTTTAACGCGAAAACGACTGCAGCTCTAACAGCTTTACACCCCTCCTGTTTTATTACATCAGTCCTCTGGAAAAGGACCTGATTTATCGCTTTGATCTAACAGGTTTGGGAACGTCGTGCTGGGCATGGGATGCCAGAGCTTCCTTTAAAATCTTGGTTCTGCTGCCTGGTTTTTAACTATTTTTGCCAGTTCTGCTGAGAATACGAACTAACTGTTGTCTTTCTTCCAGAAATGGCAGAGACGATTCTTCCTCCTGTACGAACACGGACTCCTGCGCTACGCCCTGGACGACATGGTGAGTGGGAGCTGGTGTTCATATTCTCAGTTGTTGTGTGGGAGATGAGATTGATTGACCTACAGCTTGGTTATCTAAGTGCTAGGCCATTGCAGCGTGTGGGCGCCTGTGTTTGCTCTGTTCTCCTCACTGATCTCTCTGGGTGTGTGTGCAGGTCAGGAAGATTTGGGGTCTGAAGGTTTGTTTATTTGTCGAACTAGTCCAAGTTCAGGCTCAGCTGGTTGTCCATCTTGCCCGAGGCTGCTGTGGACATGATTGAGATAAAGCTCCTGGTCCAGCTGTTCAGTCTAGGGGAGTTTACAGCCTGCCGTGTTTGTGCCAGACCGCTAGAGCCGGTGGCGTAATGAGGATCTTATGGGCTCCAGTGCAGACGAAAGTAGAGGGTCATGTGAAAAATACTGTCAGTGGGTGATGAGTGACTATAGTTTGTAGGGATGCATCAATGTAGGAATTGTGGGCCGATGCTGATATTTTGTATATTTTCCAAATCTACGTCTGCAGATGTTGATCTAAATGATTATAAAATGTAGAAATTGTGACTCCGTCTGGATCAAAATTACAGAGAAATGTAACATTTATTTCACTGCACTGTCAGAAATGAAGGTTCTGTTCAGATACAATAAGAGTCCCTGGGCAAGACTCCACACTACATTGGCCTCTACCTCTCTAGCAAGGCAACATTAAGCGCTTTGGATAAGAGAGTCTGCCAAATGCGTGACAACACGCATGAATATGGCATTTTCATTAAAAATATGAAATGTGCTGAAACTTCTGCCCAGGCCAGTTTCCCCCCGTATATGTTAAATTCAGCAAATAAACGGTGAAGATGCATTAAGAAGTGCAGCAGTGTGTCTGTGGAGGAGGTGTTCATTCATTTACACTCAAAAAGCACAAATGTCAAGTGACGTGGGGTGTCCAGACTTTTTCACAGTGCTGTATGTGATGTTTAGCTGCGCAGTGTGTCCAGCTGTGGGCAGCGTCTCCCACCAGTCTGCACAAAATTACAGCCATCCACACTTTAAATTCCTCTCCAAAATGTTTGAGACAAAACAAAACTCATGCTGAGCTTCTGTCAGTCCGTCCCGTCCGTCTGTCAGTCTGTCCGTCCGTCTGTCTGTCCTCTGTCTGTCCTTTGGTTCATCAGTCAGTCCGTCCATCTGTCTGTTTGTCTGTCTGTCTGTCCATTGGTCAGTCTGTCAGTCTGTTCGTCTGTCAGTCTGTCCGACCGACAGTCCGTCCCATCCATCTGTCTGTCCGTCCATCAGTCAGTCAGTCTGTCCATCTGTCTGTTCATCTGTCTGTCCGTCCTTCACTCAGTCAGTCTGTCCATCTGTCTGTTCATCTGTCTGTCCGTCCATCAGTCAGTCAGTCTGTCCATCTGTCTGTTCATCTGTCTGTCCGTACATTGGTCAGTCAGTCAGTAGGTCAGTCAGTAGGTCAGTCAGTAGCAGATGGACAGAAGTACAGAGCACAGCTGCAAATGGCAGTAACCGTGATGAAGCCTGAATTTTGTTGGAAGTGCAGGGTGAACATCCGACCCAGCAGTACGGGATCTCTACTAACTCTGACCTCCGCAGAAGGCTAACATACAAACACAGACAGTGTCCAACTCAGCGGCAGAACCGACCAGAATCTCCAGACCCGAACACTGACGCTGTTCGTCAGCAGGCGTACAGAGACGTGCTATTAGCATGACATGAAGGGAGGTTTCAGATGGCCGGTCAGTGACCTGACATGTCATCACTCAGCCAGTGAATTTTTTTTTCCCCCTTTTTCCTCCACCAATTTTGGAGGTGCGGCACCACCCTTGGCCTGCGCTGTGGCCTGTGGCTGCTGCTAATGCTTTCAGCTATGCTAATATACTTTAGCCCAAGTTTCTTAATAACAGCGAGTCATAGAGTCAGAAGCCACAGCGACGTCTGCCCTGCCTGAAAAACAGCACAGACCAGCAAAACCAGCATATGTTGTGTTTTTGTTGCTGGTTTGCTGGTCAGCCAGCAGGTACTTACTGGATGACCAGTTAAGCCAGCTTAGACCAGTATAGAATGCATGCTGGTCTGAGCTTCTTTTCAGCAGGGGGAGCGGCTCCACGCGGCTCGAGATGAGTGCACCATGCTAATCGGTGATACTAATAAGCTCGTTACTCGTTAGCTACGCTAGCCTTGTAGCTGCGGCGCTCAGTTTATATTCAGCGTGAATAGGAAATCATTACGTTTCCTCTTGGTGATGGTGGGGGTGGGGTGGTGGGGGTGAAACATATTGGTTAATGTTATTTTGCCCCTCCCACTGGTGCAAGGTGATGTCATTGAAAATCATAAGACACTTTAGAGGCGGGGCTAATTTTGAGGGAAGATTGCGAGGAACCATGGTCCGCTTATTACATTAAAACAGATATTTGTGTTACTGTGCCTTTAAAACTGATGTATGCAAATGAGCTCTGTTCTGACTGGCTGCCCTGTATTGTACAGAAAGCAGCCTTGGCTGAAACACTTTGTAACTTTATAACTTTATAACTTAGACTTCAGTCTAAAGTCCTTTCACTCTGAGTGACTCTGAGCCTTAATTATGATTATTTTATTAAAACGAATTATTACACATTCCATCCTGTCTCTACTAAAACAGTCACGACTCCACCAAACGTTACCGAAGGTGTCAGTCGTGACTGTTTCAGTGACCGTTTCAGCTCATTTTGAGCTCAAAAACTCAGCAAACTCAGCTCTGACCAGCAGTTCGCTCAGAAAATCGTCATATTTTACACTAAAACACTAAAAAGTGCTGAACTGCAGAAAATACGGCGATTCTAAATGATCCTCACTGACTTTCAGACACATTTACTTCAAACCAATGGGATCTATCTGCTCACCCTGTGGCCATGAGGGACAGGGATGCAGCCCCACTACCTGCTCTGAAATGCAGGGGTGTGGCTAAAACAAGGCTCCGCCCACAGACCAAAATATGAATTTTTTTATTTTCATTTAAAATTTAAACTCATCATAAGCTAAAACCTTTCAACATCCGTTCAAATGAAATAATAAGGATCTCTTTAAAAACATGCCTATTAAATTAAAGTAATAATGGTAACTATACTTTTCTATAGGGTGCCGTTCATAAGGCTTCGTGACGCCTACATAAGGTCGTCATTGCAGCTGACATAGCCCTACATAACGGTTCAGAAATGCTTGTTCCAATAAGCGCCATCCGCTGTAAAGGTTACATTGGCCGATTGTGATCAAAGTCAGCTAAAGTAGCCTTTATGACAGATGATGCCTGTCGTAGTAAGCATTTATAAACAGTTATGTAGGGTTATGTCAGTTGTAATGAAAACCTTATATCGGTGTCATGGAGCCCTCTGAACATCACCCTACAGTAAAGTGTTATAATGATGATGTCAGGATTATTTTCCGACGGTGGTCAGGGTTTGAGACGGACCCCTCCCAATAGAAAGTACCCTATAAATGACGGTTGTGTGTGTATTTAGTGTGTTACCGACTCTGTTAATGCCTTCGGTTTAAATAGATCAGAGCGTAATCCGTGGAAATGTCCGAGGTCTGAACGCCTCGTTGTTTTTTTTTTTTTTTATTTTTAAGTAGTATTTTTATTTTTATAACAGTATTTTTTCCCTTATGAGCACAGTTAGAACTAATTCAGTGGAGTGGTCATAGGTTGGTTCTTATGACATCACAAAAACTCCTGATCAGAACAGGCTGTTTCGGCAGGTCATTTACCCTGCATGGCCTGTCTGTACTGGGGAGTGGACAGTGTGTCCTGAGACTTGTTTACATGCTAAAAAGCAAGAAAATGGTCCTTTTTTTTTTCGTGATGTGGGCCTCTTTCATATGACCAGAAACGAGGTCAGAAAGGTCAGTTTGGTTTTCATGCTGATGTTAAAATCCTCTAAACCGCAAAGCAGAAGCTCTCTCAGGTAGCACTTCAGTCCCCGGCTGACGCCTCAGTGAAAGTGCGGAGCTTCTCTGAGGATCATGCTCTGATTTGGCTGGTATGTTGAGTCCTGAGAAAGCCAGAACAGTGAGCCGTGCCCCCCACCGTGCCCCCCACCGGCAGCATGAATCAGCACATGAGCGGGCACTTCCCCCCAGAGGCCCAGAGGCCGCGGTGTTAAAAGCTGCTGTTGTGGCTCTCTCTGATAATCCCTGCGCTCTGCGTCGCTCTGGCTGCAGACTGCGTTCTCCGGGGCTCGGTGCTGCTGTTGTGGAGTGGTCAGTGAATTTGAGTGTGATTGTTGTTGTTATTTTTAGCTGTTCAGTCGTGTGTAAAAAGAGATTACAGTGTGGGCTCAGACGGAGGCCCCGGCGCTCAGCTCCTAAAACCCTGCCTCCAGTCCAGACTCGCAGTGACCAAAACTCAGCCCTCGATTTTTAGCAGTCCAGCGCTCGGCCACAGGTGGTGGTACTTCAGAATGTTTTAATGACCAGGTATTACAGCACTGAGCCACAGCCTGTAATCAGCAAACAGCCTTTTCTGACGCAGCCGATTTGGTGTTGAGCTGTTCTCTGTGTGTGTGTGTGTGTGTGTGTGTGTGTGTGTGTGTGTGTGTGTGTTCCACTCCCAAGGACACTGCGTCAGCTATCACGCTTTCAGGAAAAGCAAGCATATGACCATTTAAAGGTCCATCACCAGACTTCTCCTTTCTCTTCTGTTCTCCGTGGGTTCCTGCTTTCTGTTCTGCTCTCTAAAGCTGCACAGGCCTAATGACTGTTTATAACACAGTGCTAGTGGTAATAAAGGCACTCAAGCTGGAACAAGTGTTAGGATTCATGGTAAAAGCAACAGTACCAGTATCAGTAGTAGAGGTATTACTTGTAGGATTACCTGTAATAGTATTAGTAGTAGAGGTATTACTTGTAGGATTACCTGTAATAGTATTAGTAGTAGAGGTATTACTTGTAGGATTACCTGTAATAGTATTAGTAGTAGAGGTATTACTTGTAGGATTACGTGTAAATAGTATTAGTAGTAGAGGTATTACTTGTAGGATTACCTGTAATAGTATTAGTAGTAGAGGTATTCCTTGTAGGATTACCTGTAATAGTATTAGTAGTAGAGGTATTACTTGTAGGATTACCTGTAATAGTATTAGTAGTAGAGGTATTACTTGTAGGATTACCTGTAATAGTATTAGTAGTAGAGGGATTACTTGTAGGATTACCTGTAATAGTATTAGTAGTAGAGGGATTCCTTGTAGGATTACCTGTAATAGTATTAGTAGTAGAGGGATTACTTGTAGGATTACCTGTAATAGTATTAGTAGTAGAGGGATTACTTGTAGGATTACCTGTAATAGTATTAGTAGTAGAGGGATTACTTGTAGGATTACGTGTAATAGTATTAGTAGTAGAGGGATTACTTGTAGGATTATCTGTAATAGTATTAGTAGTAGAGGTATTCCTTGTAGGATTACGTCTAATAGTATTAGTAGTAGAGGTATTACTTGTAGGGTTACCTGTAATAGTATTAGTAGTAGAGGTATTACTTGTAGGATTACGTGTAATAGTATTAGTAGTAGAGGGATTACTTGTAGGATTACCTGTAATAGTATTAGTAGTAGAGGGATTACTTGTAGGAGTACCTGTAATAGTATTAGTAGTAGAGGGATTACTTGTAGGATTACCTGTAACAGTATTAGTAGTAGAGGTATTACTTGTAGGATTACCTGTAACAGTATTAGTAGTAGAGGTATTCCTTGTAGGATTACCTGTAACAGTATTAGTAGTAGAGGTATTCCTTGTAGGATTACCTGTAACAGTATTAGTAGTAGAGGTATTACTTGTAGGATTGCCTGTAACAGTATTAGTAGTAGAGGTATTCCTTGTAGGATTACCTGTAACAGTATTAGTAGTAGAGGTATTCCTTGTAGGATTACCTGTAACAGTATTAGTAGTAGAGGTATTACTTGTAGGATTGCCTGTAACAGTATTAGTAGTAGAGATATTCCTTGTAGGATTACCTGTAACAGTATTAGTAGTAGAGGTATTCCTTGTAGGATTACCTGTAACAGTATTAGTAGTAGAGGTATTACTTGTAGGATTACCTGTAACAGTATTAGTAGTAGAGATATTCCTTGTAGGATTACCTGTAACAGTATTAGTAGTAGAGGTATTCCTTGTAGGATTACCTGTAATAGTATTAGTAGTAGAGGTATTCCTTGTAGGATTACCTGTAATAGTATTAGTAGTAGAGGTATTCCTTGTAGGATTACCTGTAACAGTATTAGTAGTAGAGGTATTCCTTGTAGGATTACCTGTAACAGTATTAGTAGTAGAGGTATTCCTTGTAGGATTACCTGTAACAGTATTAGTAGTAGAGGTATTCCTTGTAGGATTACCTGTAACAGTATTAGTAGTAGAGGTATCACGCTCGGCTTACTTCTGGCGAAGTGAAGCTCCTCATCGTTCGTGTTCGTTTCATGGCACGTCTCCTTTTTGCCGCCCAGCTTTGTCGTGCAGCGTCATGTCTGCGGATTTCTCCCAGCTGCCCTGTGCACGACACGGTGAACGAAGCCTCCGGTTGCGGTTGTTCGTTTTCTCCGAAATTCCGTCATATTGTTCTCCGAAGCCAGGCGACTGTCGCCTCCACGAGTCGAGGCCTCCAGTGTCACTGGCTCTCGTTTAAAATGAACGACGTCCAACCGCTTTGAGGGGCGGCGGCGGTGCCGGTGTGAAGGCCGGGTTACGGAGGATTTTAGACGTTGAAAGTGTTTTACTCTTTTTACTGTAGGTCTACTCCAGCTGAGAGTGCTGACTGTGAAGAAAGGGCTTCTGGGTGAAAGTTCTGCGCTAGCGTGCCGTGGTAGTGGGCGGCCTGTGCTCAAGGCTGTGGAGGTGAAAGCTACCAGGCTTGAGTTTCCTCCGATTATCTGCGTGCTGAATATCCAGCACATGAAATCACATAGAAACACACAAACGGAACATCTCCAGAAAGCAGGAGGAGAGGGAAACGCAGCCGTGCAGAGAATTCACACTGCCACAGGACTGGGGGGTGTGTGTGTTTCTGGAAGGCCCAGTAGAATGTGTTGGCTGTGTGTGTGTGTGTGTGTGTGTGTGTGGGGTTGTTTTTGGCGTGGAGTGTTGAACGTTGGCAGTGTGTTGGTGCTGAAAGCTTTGAGCTTTTCTCTCTGTGCTCTGGTGGATAATAGAGTGGAGAGTCTCAGTCAAGGGTTCTTATACAAGACGCTCTTCATCTGTGTGTGTGTGTGTGTGGTGGGGGGGCATTAGTGTTAGCACTAGCGATGAGCCACAGCGTTCGAAGGTTCGAACAGTAAATGAAGAATGTCAGTATGTAAACGAGCTTGTAGCTCGAAAGCCGAGGCCTGTGGTGGCCGTTACGTCAAAAATTCCACTTATCCCATCCCTCCTCCTCCTCCCTTCATCCCCTCTCCCCCTCTCTCTTCACCGCTCCTCCTCTCAGATGTACGGATGTGTACTGCATGCCTCTCTTTGATCGCTCTCTCTTTTCAGAGTGAATAGTCGTGGAAATTCATTTACATACGCGCTGGAGTGTCTGGACGTCGACTGTGTGCTCATGTAAATCCTCTCTGATGAACTGCTCTCAGAATAATGCGCATCTGATATGAAGCATCTCTCCGGTGTGTGTTTGTGCTGCTGAGTGCAGTGAAGAGTGTGTACAGTGTACAGCGGTGGTCACCAACCCTCCCACTGAAGATCAGCGGTCACTAATAGGTGGGCTGCGGTCCGAGTCCAGACCCAGACACTGTCCTGTGTGGACCTGGAGCGATAACCGATAAACTAGGGAGAATTATTTAATTTGGATGGGGTGGTCCTGTTTTAATCAGCGTAACTTTTCTAGCCTTTACTGTAGCTTTAGTGCCCAGGAGATTCATTGACCAATCACATGCGTTGTAAATATGACACGTGACGCTACTCAGCCAATCAGATCAGTGCATTACGATGAGCTCTGAGACTCGAGTGAGTGACGCCACACAGGGGAGGGACGAGGAGAGAAACAGCAGTCAGAGAAGAAAGTGAGTCAGAGGGAAGTTATTCCACATGACGTGATCTAAAAAGAGGAAACTGACAGTAAATGTTGTTGAAATCTGACCGAACTGGACTTTATTTGATCTGATGTTCAGTAAATGTTGGTGAAATCTGACCGAACTGGACTTTATTTGATCTGATGTTCAGTAAATGTTGGTGAAATCTGACCGAACTGGACTTTATTTGAGCTGATGTTCAGTAAATGTTGGTGAAATCTGACCGAACTGGACTTTATTTGATCTGATGTTCAGTAAATGTTGGTGAAATCTGACCGAACTGGACTTTATTTGATCTGATGTTCAGTAAATGATGTTGAAATCTGACCGAACTGGACTTTATTTGATCTGATGGTCAGTAAATGTTGGTGAAATCTGACCGAACTGGACTTTATTTGATCTGATGGTCAGTAAATGTTGGTGAAATCTGACCGAACTGGACTTTATTTGATGTGATGGTCAGTAAATGTTGGTGAAATCTGACCGAACTGGACTTTATTTGATCTGATGGTCAGTAAATGTTGGTGAAATCTGACCGAACTGGACTTTATTTGATCTGATGTTCAGTAAATGTTGGTGAAATCTGACCGAACTGGACATTATTTGATCCGATGTTCAGTAAATGTTGGTGAAATCTGACCGAACTGGACTTTATTTGATCTGATGTTCAGTAAATGTTGGTGAAATCTGACCGAACTGGACTTTATTTGATCTGATGTTCAGTAAATGTTGGTGAAATCTGACCGAACTGGACTTTATTTGATCTGATGTTCAGTAAATGTTGTTGAAATCTGACCGAACTGGACTTTATTTGATCTGATGTTCAGTAAATGTTGGTGAAATCTGACCAAACTGGACTTTATTTGATCTGATGTTCAGTAAATGTTGGTGAAATCTGACCGAACTGGCCTTTATTTGATCTGATGTTCAGTAAATGTTGGTGAAATCTGACCGAACTGGACTTTATTTGATCTGATGTTCAGTAAATGTTGGTGAAATCTGACCGAACTGGACTTTATTTGATCTGATGTTCAGCTGTCGACTGTATAAGATGCTGATATTCCTACTGTTCCGGACACTGAGGTTCCGGACCTTCACCTGAGGATATTTTCTCTAACTGAACCTCACTGAATTTTAATTAAAGACCCCGAATCTAGAGTTTAGTGCAGACCTGCATCTAACATGGTGCCTAATCAGGAACTTCAGGAGACGTTAATCAGCTGGAGCAGGTGTCGCAGAGTGTGGTTGGAGCCAGGTCCCACAGGAAGGTAGGTCTCCAGGAACTGGAATATCTCAAATTTAGTTAGTTTTAGAAGTGAAGAACCTCTGCAGCAGATTTCTTTCTGCAGATCTTTGGCAAATCTCGCAGCTTTTTTTGCTTGAGGCTGTTTGTGTCCAGCTAGGACTGTTTCTGCTCTGGTTTGAGGAATTTCCACCCACTGTTCTTTGGAGAACGCTTCCAGTTCTGCCATATTCTTAGGCCATTTTGAGTGCACAGTGTGTTTTAAGATCTACCCACAGATTGTCCGTGATGTTTGAGTCAGTGGGCTGTGAGGGACATTCCAGAAGCTTCAGCTTGTGTTTCTTGAAGTAGTTCTTGGTGGACTTTGAGGCCTCTTTTGGGTCAGTGTCCTGTTGTAGAAGCCTCTTTTCAGCTTCAGTTTCTTGGTTGACTGTGTCACATTTGCTTCCAGAATCTGTTGATATTTAGTGGAATCCCTTCTTCTATCTACTGGCTTCCACACAACCCCAAAGCATAGTAGATCCACCTCAATTCAATTCAATTCAATTCAAGTTTATTTATATAGCGCTTTTTACAACAAGGTTGTCACAAAGCAGCTTTACAGAAAAACAGGTCCACGCCTCTTATGAGCATCACCACAGTGAAGCCAATTTTGTGGTGACTACAGTGGTAAGGAAAAACTCCCTTTAAGAGGAAGAAACCTTAGAAGGGACCAAGGCTCAGTCCGAGGAACCCAACCCCCGTGGGTCGACCCGCACAGAAGAAACAGAACAGAAACAAGAACAACAGTACAAAGAGAGTGCAAAAAGATGGCTGGAACGCTGGAACCACGAATGGGGCACCTCCAGACAGGCCAACGGGGCATCTCGACACATGTGAGAGAGATAGAGAGAGAGAACGGAGTGGGAGGGAAGAAAGATAGGTTAGAAGGGTTGTGTTAATCTCTGTTGAGCGGGACAGGGCCGATTCCAGAGTGCTGCAAACACGAATCGGCACCTCCAGACAGGCCTCCATGCTTGACAGTTGGCACGGTGTTCCTTTCATCAGATGCTGCTCCCTTTTCCTCTAAACTTAGGTGTTTGTAGCCGAAAGTGTTCGGTTTTTGCTTCGGTCCACAGCTCTGATGGTTTTTCACGGTTGATCTGCTGCTGCTCCAACTGTTTGAACGCATCTGAGATGCTGAGAGTGCCGGTCACTATTTCTCACATTCATTACAGCTAAAATCATTGATGAAGTCTTTGATTTTGATGCTTTTTTAATCTTTTTTTAACCATTTTATGGCTGTTTTTCTTTCTCTTTTCCTCTCTTGTTTTTGTTATTATGTGACCAGTTGCCAGACCTTCTTGTGGCCAAAATTCCAGTGCATCCCTGGATCCTTAGTGTGTGTTATTGCACATCTGACTCTGTTTGTATGGTTGTAAGAGCGATAAACGGCTCTAGACTCTCTCATTACACAGTGAAATGTGCTGCAGCGCATATGTGTGTGGGCACAGATGGATAGTGGGCTGTGTTCAGAATGTGGCACAGTGAAGCTGTAAAAGACACGAACAGGCTGTTTAAATCACAAAAACACTTTAAAAATGTACCACCAACCCCCCGAAGGCACTACTAGTTATTAAATCTCAGGCCGGACTGAGGGATTCAAAAAATCGAGTATTTATTTATGCTGGAATTTGTTTCCTTTCTTAGTATTTAAGTTTTTATTTGAATTAAGGATTTGTTTATGTTGACCTGTTCAGTGCTGTTCGATGATAAGTCGTCTGATCAATCAGAAGATTTGCAGCTACTTCTGAATAGCTGGGTCTACTGCATTGTAATGTCTATATATACACTATATATATATATATATATATATATATATATATATATATATATATATATATATATATATATATATATATATACACACTACATAAGTGTGTGTGTGTGTATGATGTATATCTTGCTGCGGTCAGAACCAAACCTTGTTTCTCCATTTTTGACGTTCTTCAGTTTTCGACAAAGGTTGAAATTGTCTGTTGTCCTTTACGTTGAATGGACCAAAAGAAAAGGCCTGGAATGACTTGGAAAAAGTTCTGGTTCCTTTGCTTTACATTAAAAGTAAAGTATGTTTTTTCCTTCTCCTGAAAATTTACCATTTTGGAAATACAAGGTTTTCTTCTGACCACAGTGAGATATACACCCCGATCAATCAGAACAGTCTGACCACCTCCTTGTTTCTACGCTCACTGTCCACTTTATCAGCTCCACTTACTGTATAGCTGGTCTTTGTAGTTCTACAGTTACAGACTGTAGTCCATCTGTTTCTCTGATACTCTGTTACCCTGTTCTTCAGTGGTCAGGACCCCCATGGACCCTCACAGAGCAGGTACTGTTTATACAACACTGACGTGGTGGTGGTGTGTTAGTGTGTGTTGCGCTGGTGTGAGTGGATCAGACACAGCAGTGCTGCTGTTTTTAAACACTGTGTCCACTCACTGTCCACTCTATTAGACACTCCTACCTCATCAGTCCACCTTGTAGATGTAAAGTCAGAGACGACAGCTCATCTGCTGCTGCACAGTTTGTGTTGGTCATCCTCTAGTCTTTCATCAGTGGTCACAGGACGCTGCCCACAGGACGCTGCCCACAGGACGCCGCCCACAGGACGCTGCTGGCTGGTTATTTTTGGTTGGTGGACTATTCTCAGTCCAGCCGTGACACTGAGGTGTCCCTTTGTATATGTCCACCATATATACACTATATTGCCAAAAGTATTCGCTCATCTGCCTTCATGCAAATGAACTAGAATGACATCCCATTCTTAATCCATAGGCTTTAATATGATGTCGGCCCACCCTTTGCAGCTATAACAGCTTCAGCTCTTCTGGGAAGGCTTTCCACAAGGGTTAGGAGTGTTTATGGGAATTTCTGACCGTTCTTCCAGAAGCACATTTGTGAGGTCAGTCACTGATGTTGGACGAGAAGGCCTGGCTCACAGTCTCCGCTCTAATTCATCCCAAAGGGGTTCTATGGGGTTGAGGTCAGGACTCTGTGCAGGCCAGTCAAGTTCTTCCACACCAAACTGGCTCATCCACGTCTTTATGGACCTGCTTTGTGCACTGGTGGGCAGTCATGTTGGAGCAGGAAGGGGCCGTCCCCAAACTGTTCCCACAAAGTTGGGAGCATGAAATTGTCCAAAATCTCTTGGTGCTGAAGCTTTAAGAGTTCTTTTCACTGGAACTAAGGGGCCGAGCCCAACTCCTGAAAACACCCCCACACCATGATCCCCCCTCCACCAAACTTTACACTCGGCACAATGCAGTCAGACAAGTACCGTCTCCTGGCTCCGCCAAACCCAGACTCGTCTATCAGATTCCCAGACGGAGAAGCGTGATTGGTCACTCCAGAGAACTCGTCTCCACTGCTCTAGAGTCCAGTGGCGGCGCTTTACACCTCTGCATTCCACGCTTTGCATTGCGCTTGGTGATGTAAGGCTTGGATGCAGCTGCTCGGCCATGGAAACCCATTCCATGAAGCTCTCTACGCTGTTCTTGAGCTGATCTGAAGGCCACATGAAGTTTGGAGGTCTGTAGTGATGGACTCTGTAGAAAGTTGGTGACCTCTGCGCACTATGCCCCTCAGCATCCGCTGACCGCTCTGTCATTTTACGTGGCCGACCACTTCGTGGCTGAGTTGCTGTCGTTCCCAATCGCTTCCACTGTGTTATAATCCCACTGACAGTGGACTGTGGAATATTTAGTAGTGAGGAAATTTCACGACTGGACTTGCTGCACAGGTGGCGTCCGATCACGGCACCACGCTGGAATTCACTGAGCTCCTGAGAGCGACCCATTCTTTCACTAATGTCTTGGTTTCAGTATCAAACTCAAGGTATCAGTATCACACTCAAGGCATCAGTATCACACTCAGTGTATCAGTATCACACTCAGTGTATCAGTATCACACTCAGTGTATCAGTATCACACTCAAGGTATCAGTATCACACTCAATGTATCAGTATCACACTCAAGGCATCAGTATCACACTCAATGTATCAGTATCACACTCAATGTATCAGTATCACACTCAATGTATCAGTATTACACTCAATGTATCAGTATCACACTCAATGTATCAGTATTACACTCAATGTATCAGTATCACACTCAATGTATCAGTATCACACTCAAGGTATCAGTATCACACTCAATGTATCAGTATCACACTCAAGGTATCAGTATCACACTCAATGTATCAGTATCACACTCAATGTATCAGTATTACACTCAATGTATCAGTATCACACTCAATGTATCAGTATCACACTCAAGGTATCAGTATTACACTCAGTGTATCAGTATCACACTCAATGTATCAGTATCACACTCAATGTATCAGTATCACACTCAAGGCATCAGTATCACACTCAAGGTATTAACATCAGTATCACACTCAAGGTATTAACATCAGTATCACACTCAATGTATCAGTATCACACTCAATGTATCAGTATCACACTCAATGTATCAGTATCACACTCAATGTATTGGTATCAGTATCACACTCAATGTATCAGTATCACACTCAAGGTATTAACATCAGTATCACACTCAGGGCATCAGTATCACACTCAATGTATCAGTA